>NC_051063.1:121140740-121303240 GCF_004664715.2 Peromyscus leucopus | reverse complement strand
CTGTTCACCATGATGATAAAATCTGATTATGACATTGGAAAGGATACAAAGAAGCTACACATCTATATGCCAATATCTTTGATGAGCATAGATACAAAATCTTCAATATAGTACTTGCAAATACTATTCAGCAACACAGTGTGATCTAGTTGGTGTCATTCTTGGGATGCAAAGTTAGTTGAACACATACAAATCAATTAATGCAATATAATATAAATCAAGGATTAAAAACTACACAATCATCTCAATGGACGAAGAAAAATCCTTTGATAAAATCCAACATCTCTTTCATGATTAAAAAAAACTTTAATAAATGAGATAGAGAAGGATGACACCTTAGTGTAACAAAGTTTGTCTTTGGCTAACTCATAGCAAATATGGTGATACTGTCAAAACCTGAGAATTTTCTGAGGAGTTTGGAGAAGAGAAAGAAGATGATAAAATATATTGCATGAAAAAATTTAAATAAAAACAAAAAAACCAAAAACAAAAAGTTAAGAATATTCTAGACCATAAAGAGTTTTAATGAACAAAAAATAAATAGGCAGTTAATAAAAATGATGAGAAGTCTAGTGGGATCCATACTTCAGTTTATAAAATGATATAAAATGACCTCAAACGTCAGTGTAACAAAGACACAGATTTGCAGTTCTTCTCAACAAGATAGTCAATTACTTTCACACATGTGAGAAAGATTTCTCTCTCTGTTTTCTAAATGTGTCAAATATCTAGAAATGCAGAGAACGTTGAAAGATTGGCTTTAAACTGTAATAAACTGACAGAAGAACTTCAGTTACCGTGAGGATCTCCTCCAAGGCACCATCCTCCCCGGATGATGTGAGTTCTCCTCCCCGGAAAGCTTGGTGGTACGGTTGCGAAGAGTGACCTAATGTATTTCCCCCCACTGCATTTCTGATGCAGACAATACACTAGCCATGTTGGAAAAACTCTACTACTCCTTTGAATTTGGGGTGATTGTTTTTCAAGAATTTCTGCCATGTTCCTGAAGCAATTTTTTTTTATTACTATTGATTGCTGTATTGGTTTTTGTCTGAAGTAGATCTTGTCAGAGTGTTTTAAACCTGATCATCATTGTTATAAGAAAATACTGTTGTACAGCTTATTCTTAAAATATTTTACCTATTGTCCAAGAAACAGTACCTTGTAAAATTTCAAGAATAAAATCTCACACTGCTATTATTCCTACAATCCTCTAAACTCAGAAGCAATAATGGTGAGTGGTCTCTCAACTCGTTGATTATTATATTTTATTACAGTTTGTTTAAATATATTACTTAAGATTCTAGCCAGAACAGAGAAAAGAAAGAAATAAGAAATATAAGATGATATGACTTCATATGTAGAAAATCCTAATGTCTAAAAATAAGAAAAAATTCCTAGATCTGATAAATATCTTCAGCAAAGTAGTAGGACAAAAACATGGGAGCACAGAAATCAGTAGCTTCCATCAATGGTGGACTCCCTGGGGAAGAAATCAGGAAGGTAACCCAAATCATAACAACCTAAAACATTAAAAAATAACTCAGGCTAAGGAGCAAAAGGTTCTTACAAGAAAAACTATGTGATATCAAAAGGAGAAACTGAGGATAGTAGACAATGGAAAGATCTCCCTTACATTCATGGGTCGACAGAATTACTATTTTGAAAATGGCTATTTTGCCAAAAGCTATTGTTCTGTAGCTATTTCATCTGAATTGAACCATTCCCTCCTAAAGGGGTCAGGGAGTAAGTAAAACCTACAAAGTTCCGAAAGTAAATGACATGTGCAGGCCTCAGGAAGCTCCTGAAACTTACGATATTTGTAAAGTCCCCCCTTAAGGATATGGAAACAATAACAATTTCTGCGGAGAGAAGACTTTCCAAGTGGTTGATCTGCTTTCAAGTTGGGAAGTGAAGTGTAGGGATACAACTTCCCCAAGTTATCACCAATACTCTGGTAAATATCTCCAATAGATATTTGGACTTATTGGTCCATTAAACTAGGTTTAGGTGGAATAATTTTTTTGATCTGTTATTGGTGTCCTACTGAGGATGAACAGAATTTGATCATGTCTCCCCAGGAAAGTCACACAACAGCTATCTATAGATTAAATGTAATCCCTGTTCAAAATTCCAAAGGCATTCTTCACAGAAACAGAAAAACTAGAAAAACAAAACAACGGCCCCTAAAGCCCTGAAATTCACAGGGAAGCACAAAAGACCCTGAATAGCCAAAGCAATCCCAAACAAACAGAGAGCATCCAGAAGTGTCGAAATATCGATGTCAAAATATGCTACAGTGCCATAGTAACAAAAATACCTATCTACTCCCAGGAGTAGACTAGAGGACCTAGAAGTAAATCTATCTAACTACAGCCACTGATTTCTCAACCAAGGTGATCAAAAGATGTGTTGTGAAAATAACAACTGCTTCAGTGCTGAAACTAGCTCCCAGTTTCTCACTTTGTACAAAACTAAACTCAAAATGAATCAAAGAATTTCATTTAATATTGGAAACTCTGAAACTTCTAGAAGGTAAACACATCAATCTGTAGTGAGGGCTTTCTGGAAGAACATGGAAAAGCTCAGAAATAATAAAATTAGAAAAACAAGAATAGATCAAAAGAATTAGATCTATATTAGTTATTTTTGTTGCTTCTGCAACCTAATCTTATTTGAGGTAAGGCAGATTTGGGGGGGGGGACTTATTTGGGCTCACGGTTGAGGGAATACAATCTGTCATGGCAGAGAAGACACAATGGCAGGAGTGCTTGGTCTGTGGCACCGGCCAGGGAGTAGGGAAGGGATGCTGGTACTCAGCTTCCTGCCTTTCCAGTCAAGCCTCCTCTGAGATACTGCCTTAGGCTGATGATCTCTGGCTTGCCACCTGCAGACATCCTGAACTTCAGAATCCAGTAAGGCTGTGTCCCAGTCTCCAACTTTCAGAGATAATAACTACACCCTGCAAGCCTCTAAGTCTGTGGTTATGTTGCAATAGGAAATGAATGTAACTGTGGTATATGTGACAGACAAGGAAAATTATGTCTGCTAGAGTTCATTCCAGGAGAGTCACAAGTGTGGCTGGAATAAACACTGTCATGAGTTACTTAGATTTGGGCGCTGACCCTTCAGAAGTAAGTTCATTTATGGTCTGACTGGAGAGTGGCCTCAGTGACTGGAGGACTTGGTTTTTGCTGAGTGATGTGAGTAATCTTGAAGTCATTGCTGAGGTACTCAGAACAGTAGAGATGGCCTAGCACGGTGCCAACTATTCCCAGACTCCTCCACCTCCTTTGCACACGCCTCAGATTCATGCCAAGTTAGTTCATCAAGAATATTATAAAATTATTTCTGGAGGGTGACAGATTATTAGTGTCCCCAGAGCATCTCTGCATGTGTTGGTCTGGTTCTCTATCTACCACTGAAACCATGCCATACATTTAAGGACCCCTGAAGTTAACCAGGAGAAACTCAGAAGCTCAAGATGGGATTCTACTCACAGGTGGATTGGGGCAGCCAGGACCTCCAAAGGAAGACTTCTAGTGTGCTGGCTAATCTTGGCTGTCAAGTGGACACACCTGGGAAGAGGGAACCTCAGGTGAGAAACTGGCTCTCTCAGATCCCTCAGATTGGCGTATGGTCATGTCTGTGAACTCTATTTTTACTTTTCATTGAAAATTGATGTAGAAGGATCCAGCCCACTGTGTGCAGTGCCATCCCTAGGTGGTTGAGCCTGGGCTGTTTAAGAAGGGTAGATAACTGAATGTGAGCCTGGAAGCAAGCCAGGATGTAGTGTTCCTCTATTTCTATGTGGTCTCTGCTTTGAGCTCCTGCCCTGGCTTTTTTTGATGTTGGACTGTAACTTGTAAGCTTGTAACCTATGGGTTGTGACACCTTTGGAGGTCAAATGACCCTTTCACAGGGATCGAATATCAGATATCCTGTATAACACTAGCAAAATCACAGTTATGAAGTAGCAACAAAATGACTTTATGGTTTGGGGTCACCACAACATGAGGGACTGTATTAAAGAGTCACAGCACTAGGAAGGTTGAGAACTGCTGCCCCAGACAAACTCTTTCCTCCTCCAAGCTGTTTTTGGTCAGTGTTTTATCACAGCAACAGAATGCATGTAAACATCTAGTCCATTCCAGATTAGACCTCTGGAAATGTTATGACAGATGTTTCTCTAACAGGGGGCCTTGTCTGGCAGTGCTCAGGTAGTGTCTTTTTCTATTACCATTTTGAAAAATACCAAGCAACTTTTAATGCCTATGTACAAACCAGAAAGGGCTTAGCAACAAGGTATTTGGGATGGTTGGTTTTCCTGAGATGGAGGTAACAACATTATACATATATTGAACAATCACTTTTCCTTAGTCTGCTGCAGTCTGGATGGCAATCTGGATGAGTGGCCCCTGAAGTTCCATATGCCAAGGTTTAGTCCCCAGGAGGGCAATATAAGGGAGTGCTATGGGCCTTCAAGAGTGGAGTCTAGTGAGAGATCTTGAAGGCATTGGTACCAATGCCTTTGAATATGATTTTGAGACCCACTCTGTAGGTAGAGTTTTTCGTTGGGACTGCCAGCTCCCCAAATAACCACACAGAGACTTATTATTAATTATAAATGCTCAGCCGATAGCTTAGTCTTGTTACTAACTAGCTATTACAACTTAAATTAACCCACATTTCTTATCTACCTCATGGTAGAATCTTTTTCCAGCACAGTATGTTTGTCTCCTGCTTCCTTTGCATCTGGCTGGCAACTCTGCTGGCCGTCCTTCTTCCCAGTGTTTTCTCAGTTTGGCTCTCCTGCCTACCTTCTTTCTGCCTAGCTATTGGAAAGTTGGCTCTTTATTAAAACAATAAGAGTAATACATAGTCACAATGTATAAAAGGATTATTGCAAAGCATCACTTTCCTCTCTGCTCCATTTGAAGATGTATATCTTGCTGAGACAGCTCCCACCATCACCACCTGGACCCCTTACCACAACTGAACTGATGCAGGCACCATGTTTTAGAACCTTTGAAGCTGTGAACTCAACACACCTTTACTTTTCACAATGTAATTGCCTGCTCAAGGTTGGAGGTGCCCTCTTGTAGTACCAGCATTTGGGAGGCAACAGGAGTGTCACAAGTTTGTGGTCTGACTGGGCAACAGTGAGGTGCTGTCTCGGAATGAAAGAAAAAGAGCTAAGGGTGTGACCCCACAGCATGGTGTCTGCCTATCACGTGCAAGGCCCTGGGCTCCATCCTCATTATCACAAACATGGTAAGTTACTACTTTCCGGTGTTCCACTGCAGTACTCCAGGTCTGATTGACAGCATGGTCAAGGGTGAGGTAGACTAACGGGACATTTCAGGCATACAGCTCCTGAGACTCTCACTGCAATGCAGGGAGTGAAAGTTCTCGTTTATAAAAGCATGTGCTCACCAGGAGTCCCACTGCCATATCCAGAGCTACCCAAGACCTAAGTGCAGTGTGAGGAGGCATACACACATACTTAGTGCTATTTAACTTAGCATATATTCAAGGAGACAGTTTGCTTATAGACTTAGATTTTAACAGTTCCTAACTTCTTAACTGCTACACAAAGTGTCTCATTACTATCACCAATTCATATTAAATCTGCCTCTCTCTACTTAATAGTTGCAAAATAGTCTATGGTAATGATTAATTTCCAATGTCAATTTGACTGGATTTGGAATGACAAGAGACACAACTCTGATGTGTCTGTTTACATGGTTTAGCTGGGGAGGAAGAGCCATTCTGAATGTGGGTGGCACTGTGCTATAGCCTGGGTCCCAAATTGAGTAAAAAGGGAAGCAACATCCAACTGGACACCACTGTTCCTGTCTTTCTGCTTTCTGACTATCTGTGCTGATAAGGTGACCAGAGGCCTCAAGCCTCCTGTCCCCATGGCTTCCCCACCATGATGGACTGCATCTCCTTAAATATGATGTAAGAATAAACTTTCTTAAGTTGTGTTTGTCAGGCATTTTGTTACAGCAACTGGAAAAGTAATTAATACATACACCTTCAAAACATATAAATATTTACTCGGCACTTTTTTACTAGACATACAATTCTTTATTTCAAATTTTCCTTAATACCATAATAGAGAACCTTTATATAGTTTAATGCACATATTCAAATATTTCTTTAGGATAGGGCTTCCTGTGAGTTGCCGGGCAAACAGGGCATACATTTCAGATATTGTCCCCAAACTGCCAACTCTTCCTTGATAAAGATATCATCTATATACATTTGCGCCTTGACCCTCTGGGAGCCTATGTCCCCACATGCTTGGTTATACTGGTCTTTCTCAGTCGTTTCCTCTTATGTCAGCGTGAGTGAGAGATGAAATCGGCAAGCTGGCTTCTTCATCTCCAGCCTCCCTTTCTCACACTTTTTAACCAGGTAATGAACTCCGCTCCTCCTTTCTTCTGCTCCAACTGAAAAACATCTTCTGTCATTCTTGTGTGGAAATTTACATTTAAATTATTATTACCAGAGTTCCTAATTTTGAGTCATTCTTAAATTCTGAAAGATAAAATTTGGTTGCAATAGTTTTGTTTTTTGTTTTTTTTTTTTTTAATTTGCTGATGGGTTGTATTAGATACCTTTTATTTAGAATATTTAAAAATAAGAGAAGTGCTTTATAATTTCTGAAAGCTGCTTTGTCTGGTTTTGTTATATCGCTTTTTTGTGAGGCCAAAGAGGTTTTTTTGTTTTTTTTTTTTTCCTTTTCTATTCTCTGAAACATTATACAACATGAAAAATTTCTGTCCTTAGGACAATTTTGTAGAACTTCCTGATTAAATTTTCTGACCTACTTGCCTTTAGGGCTAAGCATAAAAAATAGGACAGAATCTTTATCCACCCATTATGGACAAAGGTAGTAAGAACTATACAATTAGATTGACACATTGACACCTTCCAGACGTCTTCACACATGTTTTATTCCTGGGACTACAATCCATCAACAAGTGACATAGAATATCCTTCTGGTTTAAGTCAGTATGAGGAATTAGAGAGGAAACTTCCTAAAATTCTTCTTGAGAGTGAGAGTTCAAAGACTCAGAGGGAAGAATCTGAACTGAACCGAGCACAGAGCCTGGTGATAGGAACGTTTTGAAGCTGCAAAGATGTCAAAGAAGTTCTGTTCAACTGGGCCGGACAGCTTAGCCTGATGGAGGGTTTCAAGGCAGAGCAGCCTGCCCTTGTCATATAAAAGTCATCTTTCTAGGGGATTGGCAAGCTGAGGTATCAGTTTACTTTGCAAATATGCAAAGGGTTTAACAAGAGATCTGGTTCAATAGAAGTCAAATTTCTTTTCCCAGACCGATCACATTTTTTCCATTTCATCTAAATGGATTTACTTCTTGGTAGAAGGAGAGCTAGTAGATAGTGCCTGTATTTAACTTGGTGGCTGGAAATGAGTGCCAGCTGCGTGAACTTCAACTGCAATCAGAATTCCATGGTCTCAAGCGAGGCTGGATGTAAAATAAAATAACGTTGTAAAGGCATAGCGAAGTCAGTTTGCCAAACCTCATCCTTTGAGAAGGCTGAGGTTTCCTGTCAGCTTCCATATGGGCCTGGAGCTCTTTCTTCCACATTTGGCAACCTAGACTCTCCGTGTGGAGAGGTGGGTTAAGTGTGTCTGACTCAGGAGCCACAGAAACAGCATGAGGGAGGCAAACGCCACGCCAGGTTCAGAGCAGTTCCCATTACGTCAGACATAAAACGCAAACTTATTTAATTGACTTTCACAGATCATTCCACACATTTTTCCGTGTTTGGGCATAATCACTGGTTCTTGTGCACAGTAAGCCTTACATTTCTCTTTAATCCAATAACTTGGAGAACCCTTGCTTTGAAGACGGTTGGATTAAAATCAACACAAGCAGACTGGGGTTCCGTGATGCCAAACATCTGTTGAATGTGTGTTTCAGATGGATTTCATAGCGTTAGGTGTTTGATATCATGTGGAAACAGAGGGCCTGTGACTGGGATCCGTACATTAAAGATACAGATAAGCCTGCAGCCTGTGGACTTCTACGGGAAATCACAGGCCTAACGTCTGCTATAACATGGATAACAGACGTGGAAGCTAGGAATGAGGGCAGGATAAAATTTTAGATGACACATGCACAAAAGGTTTTAGTTTTCTTCCTTCCCCCCCTTTTTTTTTTATTTGTGCTTTGCATCTTTCATTCCATTCCATTTTATTTTCCTGCCTGGAACACAGTTATTGAGGCTGGAATTGAAGCGTCTCTCTTTGTACCGTGAAGTAACAAGTAGAACATTTTACAATCCCGTGTTAAGGTTGGTGGATTGTGAAGAGATGATGCCTTTGGGTGGCTGACCACTATTGTTGGACTAGTTATGCCAGCTTAGTTGATTACAGAATCCAGACTGACATTACGTAGACCGTTTTGTTTCTTTATTAATTTTTCAAGAGTATCTCACCATTTCTCCTCCTCTGGGGACAAAGCAGGTTCTTTCAGAGCTGAAAACTGTTACCTGCATGTGCAGGGCCATTGGAGAACAGAGCACAGTGAAGTCTTTATACTTAGTGGAATGGTGGGATCCAGTCCAGGGGATCAAGGCTGCAGGGGATGCCACAGACATCAGAGCATCGCTTTGTGATTCAACTGTTTTCTCTCCCAGAACAAGGAGCCCACACAAGGTCAAGATGGTCACACATGAATGGGAGTGATGAGTGTGTTAGTTCTTTGTGGCTAGGACGAAAATACCCCACAGAAGCAACTCAGGAAAAAGGGGTTCCCTTTTTTTCCTGGCTCCCAGTTTCAGGGGATTTTAGTATAAGACAGCAGGGCAGGGAAGGTGTTAGAAAGTTAGGGGACTGTGACATCCTCACAGGAGAAACAAGACCTCCGAAGGCCAGGCCTGGCTACCCTCCCGTCAGCTAGTCCCAGGACCTCTTTCTGAGCTTTACAAACTCTTAAGCTTCAAACAGTGCCATCTTCTGGGGACCAGTTGTTCAAACATGTGAGCCTGTGGGGGACACTTTCTCTTCAAGCCACAGGAGTCCACTTGATTTTCAGAGCAGTAAACCCATGGAATGGGATGCCAATGTTGTGCAAATGAAAAGGAGACGAGTGTCCTCTCCTGTCAGCACTGTGCCCTTGATATGGCTGAAGTTTTCATTTCTGCTTGTTTTCGGGTGAGGGCAGAGCACATGGCCAAAGCTAAGGAATATCACTCCTAATGCAGAGATCTCCATATTCTCTTAGTTACTCATGTAACTGAGACTAGAATTCACAACCCAAGTGGTGCTGATAATTTTGGATAATTGTTGTGTGTGTGTGTGTGTGTGTGTGTGTGTGCATGTGAAATTTAAAGCCATATTTCTGTTCACATTTATCTCCATGTAGGTTAATTTGTTTCTTGCTTCTTAAATGATTTCTTCATTAGACTGAAAAAATTTGACACAATAACTGTACATATTTATGAGGCAAAATGTGATAATTTGATGCATTTATACATTGTGTAATGATCAAATCAGGGTAATTAGCATTTGTAACTTTTAAAAGGTTTATCATTTCTAATTGCAGAAGTAACAGAAAGCCTTGCAATTCAGCAGACCTGCCTGTGAGCACACCATACCTCCTCTTCTACCCCTCAAGTAGTGCCAACTCAGTCATTTCCTAGATGCTTTGGGGGGGTGTCTCCTCCTCCTCCTCCATTCCCCATTAGTCCCTCCTGGATGGCTGTTGTGTCTATTCACACACAGACCCAGAAAAAAATGATGCAACTGACCAAGTCAAGTCCTCTGTGGAGAGTAGGGGTTGGGTGAGGATTCACAGGAAGCATTATTAGTAAATAACTCTGATTCATAGTCTTCTGCACCCCTTTGCGCCTCCATTTCCATGGAGAATCAAAAATTGTTTACAAAAAACAAATTTGAAGATCAGGAGAATGTTGACAGCATTAGTCATGGGTGTGTTTAAACCATGTGGCTTTAATAGACCTACTGTGACAAAAGTCTCCAAATACTTTATCATAGAAAAAAATCCCTGAGCCAACTGAAAACAGTTTTGTTTTGATTCATTGTGTTAAAATATTTAGAGAAGGAAAAAAATGTTGGAGCCTGCTGTGGTTTGCATGTCCTCACCAAAACTCAAGTTGAAATTCAATCCCACAATCCTGACTGTGAGGTAGTAAGAGTGTGGGAACGGCTGTGGCGGAGGTGGGACCTTCTGTGGTCAAGGTTAAGTGGAGCCGTAACAGTGAAGGCTGCAGGTGTACAAGAAGAGGAAGGAAACCCGAGCTAACGTGTTCTGCCTCAACTTCTCACAGCCTAAGCCATGGTGACACTCTTCAGAACCCTCCATCAGCAAGGGAGACTTTACACCATGGATCTTAAACTTTCAACCCTGCAGAACCGTGAGGCAGATAAACCTTGGTTCTTTATAAATTACCCAGTCTGTGGCCTTCAGTGAAGTGGCGTGAAACAGTCCGAGGTTCACAGCATTTCAGGCAGAGACTGAGGAAGTGAGCTAGTCACAGGGTTTAAGGAAGGGCCCAAGTCTCCGTGTGGGTGAGGATTCTGGAGGATGAGAGAAGAGTGGTGCCAGAGATGCAGTGACTAGGCATCACCAAGACGAGAAGAGGCCAAGGGTGGGACAGGTGGGCAGGGGCAGGGCTACAGGGCCAGCCTACTGGCTGCTCAGCCTGTGGGCAGAGAGTATCAGGTTGCAAGTTCAGTGCTCAGGGCGACAGCACAAGGGGAAAATGAAGTCACTCTGGGGCCAGATAAGTGCAACAGACCTGCCTGGAGACTTGGGAACGGAGCCAACACGTGCAACCCAGAAGAAGGAAACAAACATTAGCTTGAACCTGGAGTCATCAGCTTTTCCTGTGAGGTGCTGACTGTCACATGGTTTTTCACCGAGGGTCATAAAGTCTCTATCACAACTATTTGGCCTCATCTTTCTAGAGCAAAAACAGCCACAGGCCTTGGCAGGGCTGGGTTCTAATAAAATTGTATTTAGAGAACAGATTTAAATGTCACATAATCTTCATATGTCACAAAATAAATCTTTTTTCTCAACTATTTAAAAATGTAAAACCTATTCTTAGCCCATCGGCTGCACAAACCCAGGCAGCGAGCCAGGGCCACCCTTTGCCAATTCCTGAATTAAAGGAATAAGGGTAGGGTGGAGAGGGAGAGGGACACAGAGAGGGGAGGGGCTCTAAAGACAGAGTGCAGGGATAGCCCCTGTTCTACTCCCAACAGGATTTCTCCAAGTTCAGACAGAAGTAGCTGTGTGTAGCACATCAGAATTAGGTAATAGTTAATTTCAGTGGCTGGGATAGTCATAGCAATTTTGCCTTTTAAAAATAATAATTTGTCAGGAATGGGATTTGAACCCACAGCTCCAAGGGAGACTGCAACCTGAATACAGTTCTGTAGGGAGTGGGCTGTAGGTAAATACAGTAGAAGGAGGGAGGAGGGTAAAATAGCAACAAAGATGCCTGAAAAAAACACAAGAAATCATACTATTAACTATTCACCTAAAAGAGTCAATAATACATGTAATTCAGTGTATAAATGTATAAATATACATACATAATTTTAATGAGCTTTTCTCATCTGGAATGACAATGCCCCCTTCAAGAGCCAAAGACCACCTAACAAAAACCCAATACCAGGCATGAGGAGCCCTTTTTTGAGTTGTTAATCAGGGTTGTACAAGAGACTCCCAAAACACACAGGCTATTGTACTTGTCCTTGACTGCCCACAAAGGAGAAGCTAAGTCTCCATTGCAACAGACACCATGCTCTTCAGATGGAGGCCCAGAGGTCCCAGAGCTGGAACTGACCTGAATGTCTTGTCCCTGAAGACTAGGTTTCACCATCCAAACTTCCAAAGAAAAGAAGGAACCAACAGTCCTACCTATCTACAAAACCTATGACCTGTTTAACAAGAAGGGAAACATGCCTGGTACTGAAAACCTAAGGCTACTCCTAGGGGCCAGTAAAGCTGAGTCACCAATAATGGAGAAGAACCTATAACCACTACTTTACTAAACCAGCATAATCCTTAACAATCTAAATATTTGTCCTTATAAAATGTAGTCTTCACGCCTCATCTAAAATATTTCACTTTGCAACAAATGGAGACCACTACAGAAAAAACACAACCCAATCAAAATGCCGAGTTGTGGAGCCCAGTCCCAGGGGATACATCTACAAAACATTCCTACAACTAAGGAATATTGTGGAAGAAGTTAAAGGTTCAGGGAGTTTGCTGTGAGACTGTATCTCCTAATAATGTCAGAAGCTACATCCATAAGTCTCACTAACATGACTACCTAAACATGAACTAAATAAGAAAACTACCAATAGGCATAACAGAATATATAGGAAAAAGCTCAGGAGGTCTCAACCCTACACAAAAAACTACAGGCAACAAAGAATGCTGAGAATGAGAGAAACAGCCTTCCCCAGGGAAGAGGACTCCAGTTGGTTATCCAGTACCAAATGATCAGCCCTGAAAACATACCTGTGAATAACATTATGCAGACTGAGCAGGTTGTATTTAGGAATATATGTTATATACATGCATGCATGCAATAACAATTAATTTTAAAAATGCCACAAACTTGAAAGAGAGTAGAGAAAGGTGTATGGGACAGTTTGGAGGGAGGAAGGGGAAGTGAAAAATATTGTAATTATAATCTGAAAAAAATTGTAAGGAAGAAAAAAGCTTTGGAAAGCAATTGACCTGTATTTACCATAACCATGATTTTCCAAATACAATTCCAAACACGTGGTCTTGTTTTAAAAACATAAAACAGTTTGGTAGCTTTGTGTGTATATGATACATGTGAGCATATGCACGCCATTCTCTATGAGTGGGAGTCAGAGGACAACTATAGAGTGTGTGCTCTCTCTTTCACCTTTACATGGACTCTGGGAATCAAACACAGGACACAAGGTTTTCCAGGCAAGTGACTGACTGGCTGAACCAGCTTGTTGCTTACCTTTTGTCTTTCAACAGAAATCTCTTTCGACTTCACATGCATAGAATATAATGTAAATATTTCATCTCTGCTTTCAAAGAATCATGTTATTTTGTGGCCATTGTTCTTCATTCTTTAGTTTGTTGATACCTGGGATGAGATGCAGTCATGAGGCCGAGCCATTTTTAGTTACCATGACTGAGGGTAGGCTCTGGCTTAAACATGTTCCGCAAAAATTTATGGGATAGAAACTTGGTCTTCCAATTCGTATCTTGATAATATTTTGTGGTGAGGCTTTCTGGGATTAGATAAAGTCATGGGAGCAGGCTTTTGTGACTTAATTGATGGCTCTATTAGACAAACAATCACATTTAGTCAGTCTCCCTCCCAGGTAAATCCAACCCGTGGTCCTGTGCACCTCCTGTGTGGAGAGCTACGAAGGAGGCCCTACAGGCGTGCAGACGACGTCATCATATCACAAGGCTGGGCATCCTGTGCACCCCCTGCCATGTGAGAATACAGAGCAAAGCTCTCACTGAAAGCCAGGGAAGTGCTGGCAACGTGCTCCATGGCTTCCAGCCTTCAGAACCATGACTCAGATAAATATCTCTTCATTAGAAACTACCCATTCTGTACTCATTAATTATAGCAACAGAAAACAGACTAAGACAGCTTGCCACCTGATGACATTAGATCTACAAGGGGGGGGGTGGGACTTGGTTTGGAAGCCTGATGAACGTGTTAGGGTGTAGACTTCTCTTCAGTAGTCTGCCAGAGCCACCCTTCAGGAAACACCCTTTGAGCCATCTTCTGCAGCAATTCGTGTGTCTTAGTCAGATGAGGCCCTGAGGTGACTGACCGTGACTGAAAGTGACTCCTGTGTCTGATGAACTACCTAAGGAGCTTCACTGAAGCCAGACTGTGTGCTGCCCCGGGAGAACTTACCCTTCTTCCCATGGTGTCTTCTCGGCTTCTGAGGACAATGCTAGGCATGTAGTGCAGGCGCAGTCAGTGTTTGTAGACTGACTTAATGAACGAAAGAATGGTTAGGTCAGATCAGTGGGAAATAAATAGATATGTTTGAGCTGTAAACATTTCTGTTCATAGAATTAAAAGTCATTATAGGGAAGTTGTGAATTTTTCTGGCTATATAGAGTGACTGTTTCCTTCAAACCATGGACTCTGAGTTTTGAAGATATAAGAAGGTGTTATTTCCATATTGTCCTAATTTCAATTCCTGTTTCTGTGATATCATACCCTGACAAAAATAACTTAGGAGAGAAAAGTGTATTTTAGTTCACAACTCTGGGTTACTGTCCATCATTGGAGGGAAGTCAAGGCTGCAGGAATTTGAAACAGCTGGTCCAGTCAGGGAGTAGAGAAAGAATGAGTGTCCACATGTTTTTACTCAGCTGCTTTCTTCACTCATACACAGTTGGGAATCTACTGCTTAGGGATTGATGCCACCTACAGTGGGCCTGTCTTCCCACCTCAGCACAATCAGGATAATCCTCCCCAAGACATGCTCACAGGTCAACATACCTAAACAATCCTTCACTAAGATTCTCTTTCCAAATGATTTTAGAGTGTGTCAACTAGGCAGTTAAATGCAATCATCACACATCTGAATGTACAGTTGTATCTCTTCGGGAAGGAAGTTTCTGAGTGACCCTTTTGAAAAGTGGATAAATTGAACCAGGATGCTTGTCTTCATGAAGTTTTATAGAGATCTGAGACAACTTGGAGGTGTGGTAAGGTTGTGAGAAATTACAGTCTATGATTCTTTTCACCTGCTTGTCTGAGACAGAATCTCACTCTAGAGCCCAGACCCAGTAACTCTGTAACTCTGGCCTTAAATTCATGGCAGTCCTCTTTGCCTCTGCCTCCTAAGTGTTCATATTGTAGACACATTATAACTCCAGGCTTCATTGATCATTTTGAGTCCCTGAGCTTAGACAAAGAGCAAAGGAGGGAAGACCTGATGTCCAGCTGGACTTGGTGAGGGTCAGTAACTGTAACTCTGAATTTGGTTCATTGGTTATAGCGTTATTATGAACACCTGTTATGAGACCAATGAGACCCCTCCATCTGGTTCCTGCCTTACCAGACAAACAAGAGACAAAGACAGTGTGCAATTATTCTCATAGAGGAACAGGGATGCCAGGTTAGAGAGACAGGATAACTGTTAGATAAAGGCCAAGAACTAAGGTGGGAGAGCCAACGGGGAAGCAAGTGGCCTGAATCACCATGTGGGATACATGCTCAGATGACACCATGTTTACCTTGTGGTACTGGCCCTGGGCCTTCTGCTAGTGCCTTTCTTCCATGGCTTGTTTTGGACTAGATTCTGGGCCAGGTGGATAAGCATCTGTGTGTGGGTTCAGTGTGCTCAGCCTACCCAGGTTCAGCACATGGGGGATCAGACAGGCCAACATGTCTCTTTACTCAGTCATCTTGCGGGTGAATAATAACCACACATATGGTCACTGAAATCTGTTTTCCCTTCCAAGTGCTTCCTGTCTGGCTTGATCTGAGCTGGGAGTTTGTACGTTGGCACTTGGGTGACTTTCCAGTGCAGAAGTGTCGGAGCATTGAAGAGCAGCTCCTGATCCTTTCTTGGCCCATGAATCTCAGAGTTCTTGCAAAACACTGTTGCAAAATAGAGTTATAGATTGTGCAGGGGGCTGCAAGCTTTTTTTTTTTTTAACTGATTTGTAGAGAAAGTCAGAAATTTATTTATTTTAAATTTGCAAGTTTGGGAGGAATGTAAAAAATGCCTTATAAATATATTGAAACTAAAAACAAAACCCAAACTGAAAGCATCACACACACACACACACACACACACACACACACACACACACACACACTCACACACCCCTCACTCAAAGAAGGCTTATTCTTGTAAATCACAAACATAAGGTATCTAGTGATCAAACAATTTCCTGGCAAGAAATATTGCAAGACAGATCTGGAAGGCTTTACACACATTGACTAGCTCGTGAACCACAGCCCAGACCAAATCTCTGAAGAAGGCTAGGTGTAGAGCAGTTTCCCATGATCTCTGGGACTCCTTTGTTCTGCCCTGCGACCTGGGAACAAAACAGCCATAGAGTAATTTGAGTCTGAATAGAAAATGGAAACATATGTATGAGACGTTTCTGGAAAGAAACTGAACATTGGATCAATGTTAATAAGGATTCCAGGCATGTGAAGCTTCTCTAGTGGCCACCTTAGACTGAGGGGAGATGATAGTGGACTTGGCTCAAACCCAAGAACAAGTAATGACTACAGGATGAAACTGCATTTAGACATTCGGATCAAGAGTGCCTTCCATAAGCTGCCATCACACCATCTTCACTGACATGGAGCTGACCCTAAGACAAGGTTTTCTGTATGAACATTTCAAACACACACACACATACACACACACACACACACACACACACACACACACACACACACACACACACACACACACACCAGCATCAAATAAGCTATCAAATTACAATAACAAACAAGTGCATTATTTTGAACCACAGAAGAAGAACCAATGAGACCTAAGAGGTCATCTCAGTGTTTCTTTTTCAAAGACAGCATCCTCCTCTCTGAGCACTAAGTACCTCCAGAGGCAGCAGGCCATCTGTCAATGTAGTCTTTGTGTTGTTGAGTTCTCTTGTTACAGAGTCGTCTTCTTCTTCTTCTTCTTCTTCTTCTTCTTCTTCTTCTTCTTCTTCTTCTTCTTCTTCCTCTTCTTCCTCTTCTTCCTCTTCCTCCTCCTCCCGCTCCTCCTCCTTCCTCTCTACCTCCTGCCTTCTAATTATTTTACCATCTCCTCTGTTTGCATTTTAAAATATTTTATGTATGCATGTATTTAGTGTGTCTGTGTGGGTGTGTACTGATGCCGTGTGTGAGTGAGTGTGTGTGTGTGTGTGTGTGTGTGTGTGTGTGTGTGTGTGAAGGCCAGAGGACAGCTTGCAGATGTCTATTCTCTGCTTCTATCATATGGGTCCTGTGGACTGAACTTAGGCCATCAAACTTAGTTGCAGGCTTGTGTACCTGCTGAGCCATCTGTCCATCCATCTGCATTTTGAAACCTCCAGAAGCCAGTGGGATTCTTATTGCTTGGGTCTCTTAAGACAGCTCCAATATGTTGCTGGACCACTAATCACAAAGAGAAAATATTAAATAAAGTGGCTAAAGAGAGTACAAACAACAAAGCTTGCAACGACTGGCCTCATTGATCTCCTGTATAGTCCAGGCTACTTACTGTACTTGAAGATTGTGTGGTACCCTCGGGATCCAAACTCCTATCCAGCGCAAAAGCCACTTGCCCTGGCACCTTTCTGTAGCCACTAGTTTTGCTTCCCATGCTTGTGGTATTAATTTTCCAACTCTATTATCACAAGGGTTTCTAACATTTGAGTTTTCTCCTGTGAGTGTCGCTCTACCAGGAATAGCCTCTGCTTGGCCCGTCTGGCTCTTCCTCCTAATTCTTGGGGCTCCACTTCAACATTTCTCCAAGACTTTCTAGTTTCTCCATCTGAACAAAGCTGCTGCCCAGAGCCTTAGCTTTTCCGGGGTTTTAATATCAGCTTGTGAAGTCCAAAGTTATTTTGTTCTCGCCTGGTGTTGTCTTCTGCTGGAGCAGAGTTAGAGAGCTGCTTATGGATGTACTTCTTGCATGCAATCCAGTGTCCAGAGTGTCCTCCACACCCCAAAAGGGATGGAGTGACAAGAAGTAGTGTTGAGAACCAGCACTGTGGGTACTCACATCTCATTTCTGACTTGAAGAGGGATGGCATGTATTTTCCACCATTTAATGAGGGTTTATTTTATTTCACTGCACTTATGTAATTTATCATATGGAAAAGGATATGCACATGCCATGGCTTGCATGCATAGAGGTCAGAGGGTAACCCAGGGGAGATAGTTCTCACCCTCTGCTGTGTGGGTCCCAGGTATCCAAACTCAGGTCATCAGGCTTAGTGGCAAAAACCTTTACCCATTGATCCTTCTAGTTGATGTTTTAAATGCACTGTTTATTTCAAATTACTTATAAAGAGCTTTTCCATAGATAGCTGGTCCTCTCACTCATAGATTTTTTTCTTACTCCTAAAACTCGTCTTTTTTTAATCAGGGTAGCTCAGACCTGTCCCTATTTCTTCTCAATAAATAAATGTGATCTCATTCCCATTAGCTGCATTTGGTCTAAGAATGGGCTTGCAATAAAATTCTAGCTTATGAGACAGAAGTCTCTGGAAAGGGCCTTCTGTTTCACAAGGAGGCGGCAGGAGGAGCCGGAGCACCTGGCACTTTCTGTGAGGCAGCTCTGTGACCTGGAGGTCAGCGGGTGAACACACATAGCCTGTGCCGGTAAGGAGACAGTGTGAAGGGGGAGCCCTGCCCTGACTCCTCCAGATTTCTGAGGGACTTAACTATGCTAAGCTCTGCTGAGACTTCTTTACAGTGAGGCCAGCGACTTAGAAATTCAGTGTTCCTTGTCAGGTCACTGACTTCCCATTTTTGTTTTTTTTTATAGTTCCTTTGCTATTACAATCATGTTCAAATACTTTCCTTCTAGGTGCGGTTTCTCCCTCCTTTACTCTGCTCATGTCATAAATGCCTTCAGTATGTTTCCTACTGTGGAAATTCCTTTATTATCCTAAGACAATCAAACTTGGCAGCTAAATATTATCTACTCTAATACTTGACTGAAGTAAATGCTAAATAATGTTTTAATTGTTACATTTGTATTTAGTTTTAAAAGTGAGCTATAATTAGGATTTTGCTATTGTTATTTTTTTTTTTTCGAGGGTTTGTCTATGTAGCAGTCCTAGCTGTCTTGGAACCAGCTCTATAGACCAGGCTGACCTCGAACTCACAGAGATCTGCCTGCCTCTGCATCCTAAGTGCTGGGATTAAAGGTGTGCACCACCATTGCCTGGTTTAGGATTATTTTGTTCTTTAATTCTCTCTCTTATCTTCTTCTACTTTAATATATATTTATACTGATGTCATATAATGAACTGGAATGTTCTTCATGTTTCTCTATGCTTTGGACCAGTTTCTCCCCCTGAAGATTTGATAAAACTCTTCTGTGAAATAATCTGAGTACATTCTTCAGGAACTTTCCAGAAGAAGTTGCTCTGGTAGCTCTTTTAATTTTGTCTGTGCCTTTGGGTCTAACTTTTCCACTTCCTCCTGGGCTGTTCATGACTGGGGATTGGCTCCATTTAACTTGTGCTTTCAAATGTATCCCATGTATTTGAAAGCAGTGTTTTCACACAGCACTTAAATGTCCTTCGTGTCCATAGCCATGTAATCATCTTTACTCTTTAAATTTAGATATTCATGCTTTCTCAGCCTTTAAAGCATCACACCGGAATCTGTATATTTGAATCTTTTCAATGTTATTAATTGGGTCCACATATATTTATGCTGCATCCATATGACCGGCCTTGAAGGTTCCTGAAACATTGACTTCTACACTTTCCCATTGACTAGTCTTCTAAGTTTTTTCCCCTTTCCAGGTCTCTCTGCCAGCCTCTGCAGCTGGTCTCTACTTCTCCCTGGATGTGGTCTGGGCTCCAAGCTGCAAACTTCATCCCTGTATTTTCACAAACTTTTCTGGCAGCCTCACCCAGGGACTCTGAGTGAATAATGGTGCTGGATGATGGATCAGATCTAATGGCCCTTGAACATGATCACATTCTGCATATTATGTGGCTGTGTGCATGGATAGCATGCACTTGTTTGTTGCTCAGTTTTCTGAAGAGTAGAACCCACCTCAAGAACTGCTTTGACAGTGATTTCAGTCAGTAGATACAAAGGTCCTAAAAATAATGCTTGGGACGGAGTTTGATATGCTATCCACTATCCATCGCAAGTAAATTAGTTAACTGTTAAATCTGTTCATTAAACATTGTAAATATTCAGTGCCATGTACTTAATGCCCCATGCATACTGGTGTTTCTGCAGAATCCCAGTAGCCTGTGGTGCACAGTCAATGTTCAATAAGTACCAAACTTGTAATAATCTATGAATACCATTTTGTCTGTTATCCACGAGCATAATGCATTATTTTTGAAGAGTTCATTTTTTATCGCTAGGCAAGAGTTAGCTCTCTATATACAGTAAAGGGGAAGAGAGGCCCATGGTAAGAATGCAAGCTGGCCACATAAACATGAGAACAAGGACAGCATAGATTAATTAACAGCCAATAAGACGCCAAGCAAGTTCAGAGACCAGCAACACTGGCAAGGCCAGTGACTAGCAGTGCCATCCACGGCTAGCGGCTGGAAGACCTGCCAAGGTCAAAGGCAAACAAAGAGAAGTCAAAGGTGAAAAACGGGGCTTCAACATGTGACACCACCCTAAATCAGGTGAGCAAAACATGACCAGTGTGTGATCGTCTCCCTGCTTTGGTCGGAAGGACATGCCAGGCATGTGTCTGCTTATTCATTGGCTCAACCCATGCTGTGCCTGGAGAGTTAATCCATCTAAATAGAATTGTCTTGATCTTGGTCCACTTTCTGCAATAAGTTCAGTGGAAGCCCCTACAATGAAAGTGTGCATGGCGTCTCCTGGTCCTCCCACCCTTGGGAGTTTTTCTCACTTTCCCTTTAGTTTCCTCAATGAAGCCTGCTGCCTCTTTGCTCAGTCCTGTGTGCACGGTGTCTTTAATCATCATTGATGTAAGACAACCAGTTAGCTGCAGAGCCATTGTCTCAGGCTGACTTTCGGAGACTGTTGAGTGTCCAGCTCCTGAGTTCTTGAGTCAAGCACATCTAGGCTGAGAAAGGCCCAGTCACTCTCACAGATCTGCATATGATCAGGGAAGCAGGAGGTGTGGTGGTGGTGTTAATCAGTGGTGGAATGGAAAATATACTGTGCATAAAAGCCATGAAGAATGAAATCAAGTGTTTGATTAAACCTATGAGCAGAATAAGCAAAAGGGGAAAATAGAATGCATTGATGTTTGGTGAGTAACAAACAAAAAGATGGAAGGAATTAAACTCATGGCTCAGATTTTGCGCTAAATATAAACAACTGAATTCCTTCATTAAAAGTAATCATTGGTTGTAATTTTAAGAATGCTCCTATACATTGTTTTGAAGAAACACATTTAATACAAAATTATGAAGAAAGCATAAAATCCAAAGAATGGCGGAAGAGACACCAGGATAAATACAAACAAAAACAGAGAATAGAATCCTGATTAAGTAAGTCAGTGTTTGATGCAAAACCAACAAAATCGTGATACTGGGGATATGAAATAAAGACAAGAGGCACAATTTATAAACTTAGTACTCATAACACTCCCCAAAGCAGGTAAATGATCCAACCTCATAACAGGTGAGTGCATAAAGCAAGAACTGTTTCAAATGCAAAGAAAGCCCTGCTAAAATGAGATGACCACCCACCATCTTACCATTTCCCTGCTTGGAAGCATTTGGTGACTATGAGTAGATTCCTATTCAGCAAGTCTTTAGCATACCCTGTCACATGACAGCACCCTGTCACATGACAAGACTAGGAGTGGTGAGTTCAATCTGACTAATTCTGTCCAATCAGCATGAGTGGAAATGTGTTCATTGACTGGAACTACTCAAGATAGTAATTAGAATAAACTTTAAAGTGATACCCAAATCAAAAGCATAATTAAAAGGAAAACTATGAATCTGAACCATCATTATCCTGTGAAGTGTAAGGTTTGGACCATGACTACTCCAGATGGGAAGAAAAATCTCTTTAGAACTCTGGATTAAACTAAAAAGATTTGTGAGGAAAAAAATAGTAATAGAGTAGATGCAATTATTGAGAACTAATCAAGTAAAAAGAAAACTAAAAGTGGGCTTAATAAAGATAGAACCTAATTCTTTTAAGGTAGAATTCTAGAACGAATAGATTTTAAGAAATATATGGATCAAGAGGGAAAGACAGAAAAATATAAAACATCAAGAAGAATTTTAAAAGATGAGAAAAGAGATGAGTTTCCATAGATTTATCTGCAATGCCCCAAATGCAGAAGCAGTCCAAATGTTGACTGATGGATGACTACTGAGATGCAAATAATTCAATGGAATAGTACTCAGCTTTAAACGTGATTGCTACACAGGCTACGAGCTACAGCATGGGGGATCCTTGAGGACAGTGTGCTGAGTGAAATAAGCCACACACCAACAAGCCACTGCCAAGTGACTCCATTAAAATAGAGCTCTCAACTTCATAGATCCAGGCAATAGAATGGTGGTTGACAAGGGCCACAGGAGGAAGGAATGGGATGTTTGTTGGATGAGTTACGGCATTCTGTTGGTAAGATGGATAAAGGTGATTGCATAACAAGCTACACATATGTAACAGCACCCAGATATATACTTAAACATGGTTTAAAAGGTCCATATTTTGTCACAATTGAAGAAAATTTGAAAAGTTATCAGAACCCAGAAGCAGGAAAATTTTAAGAGAGCACTTTATTCAGCTCAGTAATAAGTTAAAAATGTAGAGCAAACATCAGTTCTCAGCAAAGTAAAGGGATCAACACAATTTGCTTCTGAGAGAAGTATGAGACCCTGATGTCATGTGACCTTGGTATCATGTTAGAGATTGGCAAGTAGTTAAGCACTTATAGAAGGCCGCACAGCTTCCGGTACACAGCTCTTGCCTTGCATTTACTTGAACGAACCACACTGCAGTCCAGCACTTCCGGTCTTGATGGCAGATTGGAGCTACCTGTGCAACTGTTGGTGCACCTCACGGGTCCAGGTAGAGGGACAGAGAGTGTGGTCCAAGCATTTGAATAGTTTTAAGGTTTCCTACAAAGCTAACTTTGGCTCTAAACTATGAAGGCTGCAAACTCATGTGGAGAAACTCCAAAGTCATTTATTTAAACCAGTCTGGATTCTTTCAGTTCAAAGTGAAGACTTTTAAGCATAGTGGGTGAAAGAGAGAGAACTTTAGGCCCCGCTTACTGATGGCCGCAGCTGTATAAGTTCCAATGAAGTATTTTCAGATTGAATTTTGTAGTTTATCAAAAGGACAATGCAACACAACAAAGCAAAGTTTGGTGTAGGCTGTGAGGGTGATTCTAGAACAGGGAATACATCTGTGTAGTTTTTAACAGCTGTGACAAGCCAAGCCTTGGGACAAACATTCGACACCAGAAGGATAAGATACGAGACAGACTCCACTAGATTTCTTAATCTCCCCAATAAATGTGTGTGTGTATGTGTTTGGTTTGTTACTTGACACTATTCCTATGGAGACAGGAATAGCCACCCACTCACCCCAAGACAGAGAATCAATGACAGACAAAAGTACAGGAACCACCCAAGTCCAACTTGGTGAACTTTTGAGTTTAGTGGGGTTATTTACAGGAGTATGGATAAAGAGTTACTTACAGGAGCATAAATTACTCAGAAATACCTGTGTTATTGAAAGCCCATCCCAGCACGGGTGATAGCTCATTAATGCCAGAAACCTGGGTTACACTGAATAATCTGAAGACATCTTAGCAGGTTCTTTCCAGGTAGCTTAGTTGCTCTGAGCCTCTTGAGGCATTTTAGCTCATCTCTGCTTCTTCTGGGCAGCTTGACTCATCTAAGAGTAGCTCTTTAGCAGTCCTTACTGCTTACTTACGCTAAGGAGGGAGAGACCTATTGTATCTGGTCAGTTTCAGGGAGTTCCTACAGCTTTTGATTTGTTTGCTTCCTGAACTTAATAAGCTTCCCTGCAGAGAACATCCTGAGTCATAACAAGTTTCCCTCCAAGATGGAAGGTTTTATATTGGAAGAAACTGCTACATAACATACCTGTGAGTTAGGTGAATGCATATGCTTGTTCAGGTGTGTGGGTGGGGAGTGGGGGCGGGAAAGTATGCCACAGTGCATCTGTGGAAATCAGAGGACACTAGTTATTCATCCTTGGTTTTTTACATGTTAGAGATAGGGTCTCCTTGCCAATGTGTAAGCCAGGCCAGCTGACTCTCAAACGTCTGGAGATTCCCATCTCTGTCTCCATCTTTTCCTAGGGGCTTGCTGCTATTACAGTGTCTTGTGCTACAACATATGGCTTTTCTGTAGATTCTTGGCATCTGAACTAGGCTTATCAGGCTTGTATAGCAAGCACTTTTATTTGCCAAGCTAGCTATGTAACTTCCAACAATAAAGTTTAAAGTTGAACAGCCACAGTATATTTTTAAAGTAATGATTCTACACTAAGCCAACATCAAATATTTGGTAAGTCATTAAAAAGTAACTTTGGTTGGAGTTAAGATACAGGAGCTGAGAAGATGTTCCATCAGGTAAGAGTGTTCTCTGTGCAAACTTGAGGATCTGAGTTTGAGTGGAGATGGGAAGGTTGCTGGGACTTGCTGGCTGTAAGAAAGAGCCTGGATCAAGAGAATAAGAGAATCAGAACATGCAATGTACTCTTTTGGCTTCTTTGTGTGCAATGAGAATGTTCACCTGCATACACTCATGAATATCACAGAGAGAGAGAGAGAGAGAGAGAGAGAGAGAGAGAGAGAGAGAGAGAGAGAGAGAGAGAAGAAATATAGATGGTTGGTGTCATCCCTATAATCCCACCTGCCCAGAAGGCTAAAGCAGAATGTCTTCCCCCAAAACATAATATTTTATTGATTATTTGAGAATTTCACACAATGTACCCTGATCACATTCGCTTTCTAGTCTTCTCATGTCCACACCACCACCCTTATATCCTCTCCAAAAAAGAAGAAAAAAAAATACACCAAGTCCAATTTGTGTCATTCATATACTCATTGGAGCATGGTCAAACTCCCAGCGGTCAGCCTCTTAAAGAACACCGAGTCTTTCCCAACCTCCACCCCTGCCAGAAGCCATCAGTTGTGAAGAGCAACATGTCAGCATCCCCATCACAATGTTTAAGGGCTCTCTTCAATGGATTCCTGTCTAGACTGTCTTTTATTGGCAGTGGGGGACAAGCGGTTGTCACAGAAGCCTTCAATGTCTCTCATTCTCAACTGTGATCTGCAGCCATTTCAATGATGCCACTGAAAAATATGCTTCCATGTCCATAACAGCCAGTGGCAGCTCAGATCATGGACTTCTACATGGCTTCTGGTGACAACACAGATCATGGACTTCCACATTGTTTCAGCTTACGGCACATATCCTCGGACATCAACACGGCTCTTGACTGCATCATGGACAATGGACACCAACATGGCCCTAGATGGCACCATATCTCAAGGGCATCAACATGGCTTCAAGAGGTAGCACAGATTACAGACATCCACATGGCCTTCCTGGTAACATGGACCAAGGACATCAACATGGTCTCTGGTGTCAACACAGAACACAGACATCAACTTTCTCCACCCAGGACCACAGGCATCATCTTGGAGTCAGATGAAAGCACAGACCACAGATACCAACATAACCTCTGGTGGCAGCGTGGACCACAGACATCAACATGCTCTCCATTGGCAGCACAAATCTTGGAAGCCAACACAACCTCCAGAAACAGCAGACCACAGACATCCACATGGACAATGGGCATCAACATGGTCTGGGGCAGCAGCACAGACCACAGACACCAACATGGCAGCAAAGACAATGGAGGTCTTTTGAGGAGGGCCAGTCCAGAAAATGAACTGTTCTCCAGCTCAGACATCCTGTTGTTGCTCAGAGCCAGAGAGACCAGGAAGCTGGGCAGCACTTTCAGGGGCAAAGCCCACATGAATTCAAGGCTGTTGCACACCACCCTGCTGGCCCTACCCGGCAATGACATGCTCCCAGGTCTCCAGTCACGCTCCCACACCTGTCGCCACCTTCCATCTCAAGTTCCACCTGCTGCACAGGCACAATTCTGTTCTGCTATCTTTCCCACCTCACCATGGATCATTGAAGTGCTGTTGCAAAGTGTAGTGTGTCACACAGTATATATTTTTTGCCCATGTAGCTTTACATGCTAATACTTATTGCAAGGAGTCATTGGTCTGGTTCAAGGTGTCTGGTTTCTGAGGTACCATAAATATTGTGCCATCCCAGAAACTCCTCTCATGACCTGTTGTTCCCCAAAGGCAGGGTGATCTTTTGGCTGAGCAGAGCATCTGGGGGCAGAACCCCCGAGAGCTCCAGGCTACCACATACCTCCTTGCCCTCAGTGCCGGCTGTCCCAAGGCTCACTGGCTATGACCCTTGTGCTTGCAGCCTGTGGGCAGCGTCTCGGTCCATGCTCTGCTTCTCCCAGCAGGCTTCAGTGCAGGCTACAGCAGAGGTGGCTCCATGCTGTGGGCTGGCCCGCAGGCCTACGGCTCTGCTCTCTATCCACTGCAGCTGGACTCCCAGGCTGCCCCCACGTCCTCCACAGCCGTGTCTCTAGTTTCACCGTCCTCTGTCTTGCACACAGCTCTGTTCTACCATCTTCCCTTCCAGTTTCAAGACACCACTTTTTAAAAGCATCTTCCCAGAAGACCTGCTTTTCAAAAAGTTGGTCCTGAGATACTGTACTATCAAAGCAGCAGGTCCTTAACCACCCAAACATATTAGGGAGACACTGCCTCTGAATTTAAAAAAAAATTAAAACTTTTTAAAAAAAAGTTTAGGCTATTACTCAATAATAGAGTGCTTGTGTGGCATATGTGAGGTCCTGGGTTCAACTGCCCATACCAGAAAAAATGTAGGCAGGGCACTTAGTCACCATTATTTTCTAACATTATAAAAAGGTGTAGCCAATGATCTAACATAGAAAAAGAGATAGAATTCATACTGGAAAAAAGTGATGAAGTTACCTTTCTTTTTTCTTTAAGTTAGCATACAAGTAATGGGTTTCATTGCAGATTCTCATGCACACAGTACCTTATATTTTGTCCATATTCACCTCTTCCCTGTGTCCCATCTCTCTTCCCCTCTTACTGATATCCCCTCACTCTCACACACACAATAGCCTTTGGTCTCCTCTGCCCTCTCATGCATTGTGTCAGCCCCTTCCCCCCCCCCCAACACCTTAAGATCTTTTCCTCCAAGCAACACGCCATCTGCTTTTCTGATGATGGCCATTCTCACTGGGTGAGACAGAATCTTAGAAGTGCTATTGCATTTCCCTGATGGCTGAAGATATTAAACACTATTTCAGAAATTTGTGTTTCTTCTTTTGAAAACTATCTATCCACCTAACTGGCCCTTTCTTGGTTGGATCTTTTGTTTTTGTTTTACTTTTGGGTGTTTAATTTTTGCAGCTCTTTGTGTATCCTGGGTATGAATGCCCTGTTTGATGCATATTGCTAAAAGCTTTTTTTTTTATCTTGTAGGCTGACACTTTACACTGTTGATAGTTTCCTTTGCTATCCTAATGCTTCTAAAGTTAATTCTTAATACTGTTAATACTAATATAATCTTAAGTAGAAAACATGAGACACATAAAAACCACTATATGGAAAAAGTGAGGCAAAGATAAATATTGCCAACTTATGATGTAACCACTCCAAATGACTAAAAAAAAAAAAAAAAAAAAAAAACTAGCTACATTTAAGTCAGTAATAATCAGGGAAATTAAATTTGAATCATAAAATAGGGCTAGGAGTACAGTTCACTCATAGGATGTGTGTTCAATACACACTCGGAGTTCAGTCCCCAGTGCCAGTGATGTTGATGAGGATCATGATGATGATGTGTGACATATTCAGAATTAAATAAAAATGTATGAAAAGTCTCTGTAAGTGGTGCTGCAGAAGCCTGAGGTGAAAGGAATAACTTCTGATGCTAAGGTAAATTCTGTCTTTTGGGGAAAGCAATCTGACAACCTCTACTAAAATAATGAATGGCTTCTCATCCCAAAATTCACTCCTGGGAAAATGATCTTTAGAAACAAAAGCCACAGTACATGGTGCTTGACACACAGGGAGATTTAGGGTTGCACTATTAATAGTCACACACACACACACACACACACACACACACACACACACACTAAATAAATAAAAACGAGGAAGAAATGTACTGCCCATCCAGAGATTGGATTAGATGATTCCAGTTGACTTGAAAAGTCATCTACAAGGTATTTTTATATATGAAGAGAATGGAGAAGCCATATAAAATGTATTTAATTATTGTAAGAAAAGAAGACCTGGCTTCACATGATAAACTTTCATGTCTGTATATATGAACAAAATTGTGCTCATGTATTAAACTGTGTTTATGTATAAAATTGAGCAAATATGAAAGTGAAGTACAATTACAGTCATTAAGTATGCATATTACTTGCTATATATGTCTGTGTTTGTATCCTGACTAAAGGGGCATGCACACATGTGTTTGTATGATTAAGGACATGTGTGTACTTATGATTTGATATAAATCTATGTGCATATATAGAGAACTTGATATTTATGTATCTATGTGTTTGAAATAAGAAGGTATTGATTTATGTGATTAGATAATTGGTGTGATTATTTTTTATGGATGGTCTACAGATAGATGAGACCAGATGAACGGTGGGGATGGCATGGGAAGGGACTGGCCATGGTTGCCTGCATGGATGTAGTTGGCAGTGAAGGTAAAGATTCGTGTCTGTAGGTTAGGCTTGGATTCTGACAGGATTAAATTTATAAACCTGAATCCAAATCTGGATTATGATCTATTTTTCTGCACTACTATATAAAAGATTTTAAATCTATTTAGCATAGATTTTTGTGGCTGTATAGGATTATTAACTGGATTTTAAGATCTGTACCTAATTAGGGTTTTGATTCCATATCTAAAATTATACTTGAGGAAATTTTGCTAGATGAATTTTGTATATAAGAGTATAGATGTATCCGTGCTTTACATCGTGCAATTATGTAAGATGTGCCTTTCTACTTGTCTTAGAGTTTCTATTGTTGTGATAAAGCACTGTGACCAAAACCAATTTGGAGAGGCAAGGGTTTATTTATTTCACTTCTAGTTTCACATAACATTTCATCGTAGAAGGAAGGGCCAGAGCTCAAGACAGGAACCTGGAGGCAAGAACTGATGCAGATGCCGTGGAGAAGTGCTGCTTACTGGCTTGTTTCTCATGACTTGCTAGGGTTGCTTTTTTATAGCTCCCAGGACCACCAACCGGCCCAGGAGTGGCACTGCCTATAGTGAGCACACACATCAATCGCCAATCAAGAAATTTCACCATGGCCAGTCTAGTGAGGGAATTTTTTTCAATTGACATTTCCTTTTCCAAAATTACTCCAGGTTGTTTCCAATTGACATAAAGCTAGAAGGACAATATTTCACTAGTGGTTTATAAATATATGTATAATATGAGACTGAATAAACACATCTATTCATGTAAGAATACAACAACCTATCTCTTGTGATTTGAATAAGAATAAAAATGTCCCTGCGGGCTCAGGCATTTGAATAGGTATGCTTCCCTGTTGAGGTTTGGGGAACTTGAGGAGGTTCAAGCCTTGCTGGAGGAAGGACATCCCCCTCAGTCAGGCTTCAGGGTTATATAACCTTGCTCTACCTCCAGTTCCTCTGTTTTGTGCTTGCAGATAAGATGTGACCTCTCAGCTTCCTGCCCTTGCCACGACGCTCCCCCAGCATGGTGAACTCATGTTCCTTTGTAACCATAAGTCCAAAAATCTCCTCCATCAGAAGTTGCTTTGGGCATGATGTTTTATTATAATAACAGAAAAGTAGTTAACACATTTGTCGTTTGTCTGTCTATGTATGTATGTATGTATGTATGTATGTATCTATCTATCTATCTATCTATCCATCTATCTATCTACTTCTATCTGTATATCTGACTCATAACCTTCTGATGGATCATCTAAATATATATACAAATGTCATAGTTGCAAAATAGATTATGCAAAGTTGGTTGCATTGTGTTAAGAGTATGTAAATATGTCCATGACTTTAGAGAGTAATGCAAAAGCTTTCCTGTCTGAGTCTGCACCAGATTATGTAAGGATTTCTATATCTACACCAAGTTATGTAGATATATCTGGATTTTTAGAACACAAATGAGGGACTAGTCTTAGCATAGTACACCATAAGTGCATGAGTTTCTGTTTAGTGTTGGAAGAACATTGCTATGTCAGTAATTATAACAGGCTGTATATAAATATATACTTTATTGATAAGAGTATGCATATCAGTTAACATCCACAACTTACATAATTACCCATCACATATGGTATCATACAAAGTACTAGCTTCTGCTCCTTCATGATGACATGAGGAAATCTGTGTGACACTACAGTGTAAAATGATGTAAATGAAATATCCATACGCATCTGACATTATGTCTAAATACATGACACTATGCAGAGTCTAGACCTGAACTTATTTAGAATTATGCATTTATTTTAATATCTTATTTGAAATGTATTGAATTGTGGTTTTATATCTAGTGGAGAATTAGGTAAATGTGGTTGTATACAAATAGGATCTTTTATCTCCAAAATGTAAGTATGTGAGTGCCTCTGACCATGGATGCAATTATCATGTGTCATTCTCCTCCCTGTAAGTCGTTGAGGCTTAGATATGGGTCTCCACAGTCAATGTCAATGCATATGTGTTATATATATAACATCCCAACTGCAGCCTCTCCGCCCTCTTCTCCTCCCACTCCCTCTCCCCACCTCTGCTCTGCCCCCTCAATTTACCCCTCCTCCATATTCGCTCAGAAATGTCACATACTTATATTTTGAAGACAAAAGATTCTATTTGTATACAACCACATTTACCTAATTCTCCACTAGATATAAAACCACAATTCAATAATTTTAAATAAGATATTAAAGTAAATGCATAATTCTAAGTAAGTTCAGGTCTAGACTCCTGTGTTCTAACTCTGTATAGTGTCATGTATTTAGACATAATGTCAGATGCATATGGAAACTCCATTCACATCATTTTACACTGTAGTGTCACACAGATTTGCTCATGTCATAAGGCCTCTCATGGGCATCAGCAAAGCATGGCATATAAAGTGGCCTTAAGACTAAGTGTTTCTCCCTGTATTCAGGCTGGGGAGGCAATCCAGCATGAGGAATAGGTTCCCAAGAACCAGTCAAAGCACCAGGGACAGCCTCTGCTCTAATTGTCAGGAGTCCCACAAATAGATCAAGCTACACAAGTGTCACATATATGCAAAGGACCTAGGTCAGTTCCATGCAGACTCCCTGAGTTCCTGTGAGCCAGGCTAGCCATTTCTGTGGGCTTTCCTCTAATGTCCCTGATCCCCTTGGCTCCTGCAATCCCCCCTCCTCTCCTCAGCAGGACTCCCTGAGCTGGGACCAGTGTTTACCATGGATCCCTGAACCTGCCTGCATCATTCACTGGATTAAGGCTCTCCAATGACAGCTGTGACAACCAGAGTAGTCAGTCATCAATCCCATCACAACCTGGTTCAGGCTATGCATCCACTGCTGCCAGGAGTCTTAGTAGCTGGGGCCATCCTTGTAGACTCCTGGAAGTTTCCCTTGCAACAGGCTTCTACCCAACTCGCTAAAGCCCTCTATTCCAGTCCTCTTTCTCAGCACTCTCTCCCTCCACCCACTCCCCAACCTGATCCCTTGGGTTTCCATGCTCATCTGCCCCCAGTTCAACCAGGAGATCTCTATTTCCCCTTCCCTGGGAAATCCATGTGTCCCCCTCTTGGGCCCTCCTTGTTACATAGCCTCTTGGGGTCTGTGGATTGTAACAGTTATCCTTTAATTTACAGCTAATACCCACTTATGAGTGACTACATACCACGTTTTTCTTTCTGGATCAGAGTTACTTTATTCAGGATGATTTTTTTCTAGTACTACCCATTTGCCTTCAAATTTCCTGATGTTGTTGTTGTCGTTGTTTTTAACAGCTGAGTAATATTCTATTGGGTAAATGTACCACATTTTCTTTACCCACTTCTTGGTTGAGGGACATCTAGGTTGTTTCCAGGTTCTGGCTATTAAATAAAGCTGCTTTGAACATAGTTGAGCAAGTGTTCTTGTGGTATGATTGAGCATTCTTTGGATATATGCCAGAAGTGGTATAACTGTGTCTTGAAGTATCCCAATTTTCTGAAAAAACTGCCATAAAGATTTCCAGAGTGGCTGTACAAGTCTTCACTTTCACCAGCAATGGAGGAGAGTTCCCCATGCTCCACATTTCTCCAGCATAAGCTGTCATTGGTGTTTTCAATCTTAGCCATTCTGACAGGTGTAAGACAGTATCTCAGAGTCATTTTGATTTGCATTTTCCTGATGGCTAAGGATGATGAACATTTCTTTAAGTGTGTCTTGTCCATTAGAGATTCTTCTATTGAGAATTCTCTCCTTAGGTCTGTACCCCATTTTTAAATTGGATTATTTGATTTTTTTTGGTGTCTAGTTTCTTGAGTACTTTATATATTTTGGAGATCAGGCCTCTGTCAGATGTGGGGTCCTATTGACGGTGTCCTTTGCCTTACAGAAGCTTTTCAGTTTCACGAGGTCCCATTTATTAATTGTCAGTCTTAGTGTCTGTGCTACTGGTGTTCTTTATTATTATTATTAATTAAATTTTTTCATTTATTTAATATTGCAGTTTCCCCTCCTGCCTCTCCTCCTGTTCCCTCTCCCTACCGCCCCCATCCATTCCTCCTCTGTTTCTGTTCAGAAAGCGACAGGCCTTCCTTTGTCTTAAGGCTGGGTGAGGCAATCCAATATGAGGAGTAGGTTCTCAAAAGCCAGCCCAAATGATAAGGGCAGACTGATCCCACTGACACACATATATAGAGGGTCTAGGTTGGTCCCTTGCAGGTTCCCCAGCTGTTGGTCCAGAGTCTGTGAGCGCCTATGAGGCCAGGTCAGCTGTCTCTGTGGGTTCCTTTGTTACCTTAATGTCCCTGGCTCTTACAATCCCTCCTCTCTTTCTTCAGCAGGATTCCCTGAGTTCAGCCCAGTGCTTGACTGTGGATCTCTGCATCTGTTTCCTTAAATTTGTGGGTTTATGTCTGGGTCTTTGATTCAATTCCATTGATCAATGTGCCTGTTTTTATGCCAGTACCAAGCTGTTTTTATTACTGTAGCTCTGTAGTAGAGCTTGAGATCAGGGATGGTGAAACCTCCAGAAGTGCTTTAATTATACAGGATTCTTTTAGCTCTACTGTTCTTTTTATTATTTACATCATATTATACCTCTTTCTATAAGCATGTAAAAGTGTTTAGTGTTGATTTCTGTAAAATTAGGCATGTTTTAAAATTCCTCCTTTACTTTAAATATATTTTTCATTGTTTATGTTGGATGAGCACACCAACAGTTTTCATTAAATGTGCTATTTTGATGTAGTTTTACATTCATTTTACCGAAACCCTCCACCCCCTACAGTCCAGAACATTCTGTGTTTCTAGTAAGCCAAGGATGGCAACAGTTCTTGGGAGTTGAGTCCTGGGAATCATTTTTGGTGTTTGTTAAGATGATCACGTTTCTCTTGTACAATGTATCCTACTTTGTAACTGTTTCATCTATGTTCACGGTGCATCCCATGTTCCTGTGCACAGTAAGATGACCCTCAAACACCCACTACCTCTTCCACACTGGTAACAACATGCCAAGCTTTCGGGTTAGGTCCTCTCTCAGCCTCACTTCTACCTACCCTGTAAGTCTATAAAGATGGATGCCACGCTCTTGCCCCTACACATACTTCAGAGTGCTTCTGAAAGACATTTTTTATTGTTTGTGTTCTTTTTTTCCTGTGAAAAATGTTCTTTCCTCTTCCCTGTGTCACTGGATTCACTGGGTCAGGAGTTTGGCAGTTGCCTTTTGGATCTTTCTCTCTCACGTTGTGTTTACACCAACAGGCGATGAGGTAAAGATCTCATTGGGGGTTTGCTAATAAGCCTTCCCAGGGTGCTGTGCATCTCTTGCTGCAGCCTACTGCCCTACTTCGGCACGTGTGTTAGGTAGACTGGTGACCTGGTTACAGGATGTCACCTGTTGTAGCTGGAGATTTCTCCAGTCCTGCCGGGGCCCACAGCCACTCAGACCCAAGTAAACACACAGAGACTTATGTTACTTACAAACTGTATGGCCGTGGCAGGCTTCTTGCTATCTAGTTTTTCTATCTTAAATTAACCCATTTCTATAAATCTATACCTTGCCATATGGCTCTTGCTTACCAGTACTTTACATCTTACTTCTCATGGTGGCAGCTGGCAGCATCTTCTCACTCAGCCTTCCACTTCCCAGAGTTTTCCTCTCTCCTTATCTTGCCTACACTATACTTCCTGCCTGGCTACTGGCCAATCAGTGTTTTATTTATCAATCAATCAGAGCAACACCTTCACAGCATACAGAAAGACATCTCCAGTAACCTGTCCTCCCTTTTGTCCCTCACCATCCATCTCCCTGTGGGGCCTTTGCCAGGGTTTCAGGTTATTGCTGTGGCCCAGGACTTCCTGGGCAGTAGAACACTGGCAATCCTCCAGTTGTGCTACTCAGGCTACATTTGTCTGTACAGATTTTGAGAGGGCCAAGCAGATGCTATAACAGGCTGTACAGTCTTCTCTCAGAGATCAGGCCTCAATTTCAGTTTCCTGAGACTTAAACAAGCAGTTTCTGGGAGGGCCATGAACAAAAGACATAGTCCTTGCAGTAGTTCCTTTTCTGCATGTACTCTGACTATTCAAGGTTCAGCCAGTTGTTTACTGTCTGGGACCCCTCACCAACTTAGAGCTACGTGCATGGGTCAGTGTGAATGTGTGAGGCCAGCCAGCCTCCATGGCAGCTCAAGGACAGAGCCTGGGCCACTGAGTCAGCCCCCACAGTCAGTACATGCAAGGTCAGCCAGACTCCATAGCAGCTCAAGGACAAAGCCTGGGACTTGCCCAGGCCTGTCCCAAAATGATAACTGTAACCCCCAGCCAGTAAATTCAAAGGTTACACACCCTCACCCAATCATATGAGGCAAAGGCTTGTACCACCCTGTAGCACGAATCTTAAAAGTTCTTATTAATAAAAACAAACCTGGAGCCAGGTATTGGGGTGAATGCTGGAAGATCAGAGAAGCAGAACAAGCCACAGCTACCTCACCTTGCCAGTTCCTCGGCTGATCCTGTTTCCTCAGACTGGAAACCTCTGAGTCCTCATCCAAATGGATCTCAGCTGAACTGTTGCTCAAAAGCCTAAAAGCTTAGCCAGGCTAGTTCCTGGTTTTCACTCCTTTTATACCTTTCTGATATCACTTCCTGGGATTAAAGGCTCTTGTTACCACACCTGGCTGTTTCCAGTGTGACCTTGAACTCACAGAGATCCAGATGGATTTATGCCTTTGGAATGCTAGGATTAAAGGTGTTTATGCCACCATTTTCTGGCCTCTGTATCTAGTGGCTGTTCTGTTCTCTGACCCCAGATAAGTTTATTAGGGTGTACAATATTTTGGGGAACATAATATCACCACACGACCCTGATTGCGGTTTTTCTTTTTAAAAACCCCTCACCCTGAGAGTTCAAGCCCATTCACCTGCTGTGCCAGAGTGTTGGACACGGGCCAAGCCCAGGCTCGCTTTTTATTAATAAACCCCTGTGTATTTGCATCGGACACTGGCTGTGTGGTGGTCTTGCTCAGGGGGGTCTCCCGATGTGGCCACATCAATTTACCAATGTGAAACCATTTAAATTACTACTAGCCTCACCATGCTGGTTCTATACTCCTTCGGTTTTCTGTTGCTGCGTTTTGAGACAGGCTCTCACTCTTGCACCGGCTGGGCTTGAACTCACCTGCCCTTCCCATGGCCCAGCTTTAGGAGTCCTGTGACTATAGGCCTGAGCTAAAAGCTCAAAGTTACACTGACTACATAGAATGAGCTAGGATTATTCCCTCCCCATCAACCTTCTAGAATAACTTGTGTAAGCTCAGGATGAGCTTTCCTTACAAAGTTGAGGCTCATCTAAAACCATCGTGGATGGATATTCTCTTTGTTCGCAGCTGACTGTCCACTTCATATTTGTGATGCAATAGGACGACACATCAGCCTTTCAGTTGCTTCTTGCTTTTCATTTTTTTTTTTGGTAAATTAATCTTTTGGGATCTGTATATATGATCAAGGTTTCAAATTTATTGGTATAAATTCCATATTGTCTACTTAGACCCTCTGTTTTCTTGTGCATTATCCCCAGGCTTCTCTTAGATTCTTTAGATTTCTAAATAATCTACTTTCAGCTTTGATGGTGATTTTTATTTATCTTACATTCTATTTATCCAACTGTTTTGCCTTTGTGTTTCCTTAATTTTTATCCTTTCTTCTTCTTAAAAAGTATTTTGGTTTATAAATTTGCCTTAAAGTGCAGGTGTTACTCCTCATGGTTGCTATTCAGATTTTTTCTTACTTTAATGATATTTTTATGTATTGCTTGAGATGTGTTTTGAACATCTTTATCCCCTCCCCCAGCTCCTCCCAATTGCTCTTGGGAGTGGAGCCTGCCCTGTAGTGTGGCCCACCCTCTGGGATCTCATCATTAAAGAAAACTGGCTCTCTCTTTGCCAGCTGCTACTCAATGCCAACAGCTCCCAGCTCGGGGAGGGGTTCCACGCTCACCTTCCCATACTCCATGCTGGGGTTGAGTCTTGCTTGGGCTTGCACAGGTCTGTGTGTGCTGTCACAGCCACTGTGGACTCAGATGGACACCGCCCTGTTGTGTGCAGAAAACACTTTTTCCCAGAAGGTACCCACTACCTCTGGATCTTGCAGTCTTTTGCTATCTTCTGGGAAGATCCTTGATTCTTGGGGGCAGTGGTTGAGATGTACCTCCCATTTAGGGCTGAACATTCCATAGTCTCTTATGCTGGAGAGAGGACCCGGTGGTTATGAGTGCCTCCTTCTCTTGCGATGTAGTTTTTAAAGTTAGCATTCAATTCTCGTAATTTTCCATTTTCCATTTCCTTCTCTTCTTTAACCCAAGAGTACTTAGGAGGAATATTTTAAATTTCACAAATGTCGTGGACATTTGTTCCTTTCTGTGCTCTGACTTCTAAAATGCATTGATTATTCAGGTAGGGGCTGGGCAGGCTATGGCCAGCAAGAGGTGTGTGTATTTTGTGGAAACATCCTTTGCTGCCCCACATGTGATCAACTTTTATATAGGTTTTCATTGATTAACAAAATGTATTTTTATTTCTCCCGTGTCTTCAAAATTTCTGCAGTTCTGATAGTCAGAGAGGAAGATGTGCTTCAGTCCCCATTAAGATGGAGAATCTGCCACATTCTCTCAGTTTTATAGGCCTTTGCTTTCCATTTCTGAGGCTATGTTAAATGGTACAGCTGGATTAAGAACCATCTTCCTGGGGGTTAAAACTTTTATCACTGGGTAGGGAACCTTTTTGTGTACCGTCTATGTTATCTGACTAAGGTTGGCGAGTCTGTGCCATTATCTCTGCTCTCCTTTGGTTTATTAGGATCTAGCATGCCATGTTTTTATCCATTTATTTTTTCATTGCTCATATCTTTTTCTTTGGGGTATACTGTTGCAAACATCTTATAGCCAAATTTTATTATATTTATTCCACTCCATCTTCACCTTTTAAATGAGTTTAGTCCATTTACATTTATCATTACTCTTCTGTGTTGGTATGTTTACTGTTTCTTCTATTTTGCTGTTTTTCATCCTTTTTATGATATTTTATGATTCCTCCCCCATTTGCTTTTATTTTTAAGTGAACATTTATTTTTCTGATTCCATTTTCTCAACCCAAATGAGCTAGATTTTATTTATTTTACATCTATTTTAGACAGCCATCCTTAGGACTATACTATGAATAATTAATGAACTCTACAATTCTTCTCAACATGGGATTTCTAATTTGACAACAATTCTTCATTACCATTCTTGAGTATGGTCCTAAGTCATTCTGTAATGCTAAATGACCTCAAAACTTTCTGTCTGAAGAGCTTCAGTCTATTTCTTTCTCACATTGCTGATCCGTTGTGATTTGATGGTGAGGGGGACTCTTTCATGTTCCTTGGCTTCCTCTAAAGGAGCCTGAGGAGACAGCTTCTGCCAGGAGCCCTGTACCACAGAAGAGGCAATACTTGCTAATATGGATGAAGGGGGCAAAGAATCTGTTGAAAAGCAGCAGATATTGCCTGTGCCCACATTTCACTTGCCAGAGGAAGTCCAGTGAAGTCCAGCTTTCCACAGAGAGGCTCTGCAGATATTCCCAAAGCAATCTGACTAGCTGTCCTACCCTCTAACTTACAGGGATCCCACTCATCACTCTTCCAGAAGAAACTATGCCAGACTTCACACAGCCTCTGCATGGGCCTCAGAGCTCGGGATCTACTGCTGTATCTTCTTTTCTCTCCCAGGTTTCCTAGGCATCAAGAATTCTGTGAAATGAAAGCACACGATAAACATCTACACTCAGAAGGAGTTCTACTCATAGCAACTGGTCTTCCACAGTAAATCTGAAAGCATTGCAGAGATAGCTAAAGAATCCCCTTCTCTGGAGTTGGAGAATATTTCTTCTTTGGTTCTAGGTCCATTGTCCCTAAAGCCTCTTCTCTGACTTCTGTGAGGTCCTTGCTGTCCCATGATTCTTCTCCACCTCCTTGAAGACATTATTATAAAGACTAAGCCCCTGACTAGGCCTCGTGATGTATGCTCATCACCTTAGTATGTGGGAAGCCAAGGAAGGAAGATCGTCATAGTTTTAATGTAGCCTGTACTAGAATAGAGAGATTCTATCAAAACAAAAGAAAACGCACAAACAAACAAAACCAAATAACCAGACAACCAAGCACATAAGAATGTGACCCTCTTGGGAGCCAAGCATCTTTCTTAAGCCTGCCTCCTATTCATAGACTGGGAGGGAAGAGTTAACTCAGTTTTGTTCAGTCAGAATCTTTTAGTTAAAGCTGATGGTCCAGGGACTGTGTCACTCACAAAAACTTCAGGCTTTTACCTTTCTGCTTTGTTGTTGGCTCCATGTGCAAAGAGCAATGTCCCAAGTTATTTCCGAGGCATGGATATCTGCAGCCCAATGGACATCTGTGGAAGAACCAAGTCTGTAGCCTCAGTTCAGTAAGTCCTTATGCCCAACCTGGTTTATTCACTAGGGATTACCTTATTCATAGGTTTTAACCTCAAAGTTATCAGGTGTAAAATATCATGACTTTATTCTAAAGCCAAACTTTGAAGTTCTTCCTCTTGAAAAAAAGATTGAATATAGATAAAATGATATGATGAGTCTTCTGCATTGTTTTCCTTCTTACTGATTTCTTATATTTTGCCACATTAATATTCTATATATATGTATGTGTATATATGCATATACATATATACATATACATATAAATATAAATACATGCTTCTTTCTGGATTGCTTCATACACATCTATCCAAACATGTGGATATTATTGCTAAACCACTCAAGAGTAAGTTACAGTGATATTAAATCTTGGCAATTACACATGGAATGAAGGCACTCTCCTATAACCGTGTCATAACAATCCAGTTCAGACAATTTAACATAGCTATAACAGTCTGATGTATTATATAATTTATATTCATATTTGTTCAATTATTCCAACAGTACCATTTATTATTCTAACCCAGGATCACAGACTGCATTTAGTTGTCATATTTCTTTAGTGTCTTTGTCTTCAAGGATTTTGAGATTTTTTTCAGAGTATAGGTCACCTGTTTTGTTGAATACCCATCAATCAAGTTTTGTCTGGTGGTTTTAGCATTCTTATAGCAATGCTGCCTGAATGAGGTTGAGTCTTTCCAACAGCACATGGAAGGGTGCTAAGAATGTTCACTGATACTGAAAGGCACCTAATATTAATTAGCCTTTTGTTATTCAAAAGATTAGCGATGGGCACCAGATGTACCTCTCAATTTATGCTCCTATAATTCCTAGACTCCCATTCCTTTCACTTCTGCAAGCTGGCACCTCTTTTATGAGTGTACTTCTTTATTCTGGTGCCTTGGACATAGCCAGTGACAACTAAGATTTGCTATTAGCACCTGCTTCTCATTATCTTTGTCTAAAGCCATCGGTTCACTTGCTACATCATCTGCTCTCCAGGTTACTAGGGAAACAGTTTGACCAGATGCTTCACTACTGTATAACAGGCACACCATTTTTCAGCTTCAACCTATCATATGCCACTGCTTGGTCCTGAAGCTGATGCCATGTGTCTTGGGTTCCACTGCCCGAGTGGCACTTAATCCTGCGTATCTCTATCTGCATCCTTCACCTTAAGTGAAGATATGCTGTGGTATGAGAAGATTGTTGGATGTGCCATCTACATATTTTAAAATTAATACAACCCAAAGACTGTAGAAGTTGTGAGATGATGCCCTGATAGCCTTTTTGAGAGAGTTTGGCCTCTGTGCCATTCTATTAAACAATTTTATCAGTTAGAGTCTATCCTAAGAAATATTTGAACTTGTGCACAAAGTGTATATGCAAAATTATTAATTTAGCACTGTTAAGTATGGTGAAAATCTGGACAACATTTGAAGACCTCTCTGTGGGGAGATGATAAACAATGGTGTAATCACATGATGGATACGTTCATGGGCATGGAACATAATACTGCATCCCTGTGTGTTCTACAACATCAGCTTTTCTACATCTTGGGTTCAGTAGAAATGTAGAAAACAATGGAAGTGTACAGACCTTTAATATAGTTCCCCTTAAATGAACACAAGAACAAAACACATGTATTTCAACACATACAGAAAATGTAAATGGAATATGATCAGGGACAGTATGCAACAGGTGGCTAAGCCATGTTTACTTCTGCAGAGAAAGGTGGAAAGTGGGGGCAGAGGCTGGTCCAAGGAGACACAAATATTTGATTCAATAGATGACTCCTGTTTCCAACATTTGGTAACACGTATTTTATTTTATTGCTTAGATTAATAAATGAAGTAAGTTCCACAGTGTGCCACAGAAGTTCATAATGATGTGTAAAAGCCACGAGAAGCTTAAGGTGACAGAAAGAATGGGGAAGGGGCAGAGCGCTCGTGATCACTGCCATCACACAGAAAATAAACATCAATTCATCATTCAATGATTGCTGCAGATGGAATGGGATACTTGTGGGATGTAATTGATTTCACAGTCATGGGGCTTGGGGGTGTAAATCCAAAGCTTCATAAAGTCAAAAGATATTTCATTTTGATGGATTTTCATCTAGAAGTGTCACAGACAGCTCTAATTTCTTATATAAAGTGACTGTATCTTGAAGGGTATAATTGTTAGGTTGAGCACTAGTAACTGGACAGGCTCCTGGGAGCACCTGGGTTTGATTATTGTTTTGCTTCACTTTCAAACATACTCTGGCACCCATGAGAGGGTAGTATCCGTTACGCCTGACTCACCCAGACTTCAGCAAGCAGAGCATTGTCTTAAAAACTTTCAGCCCAACTACTGACTTTTCTAAGTTCCCAAGAAGTTGAGAAGACGGAAGTACTAGGTTTTAAATATTTTGTGCCATCTTTTACAAAACAAGCACACACAATCTGCCCTACTTCTAAAGGTCAAAGGAAGTCACCTGCCATGTGTGGGATGCATGAGCCTCTTCTGTGATTAGAACCAAGGGATTATCAGAAACATGTTGTACAATGCTCATATTTATTACAGTAAGACACCCTCACCTACTATGGAAATGCCATATGTGTTTTTTTTTTATTCTTTTTCAAGCCTTGGGCTAAGTTCCATAATGGTCTGTGACGCCATCCTGAACTGACAATAAACAAATGTAACCCTGAAATTAACACAGTTTTAGGAAAGTGTGTGTTCAGTTGTGTTCACTCAGATGCTGACACAGAAATTTTAGTGCAGGTACTTATCTGGGATATAAGGACACCTGTAGGGGCATAAAGGTATCAGAGAGAAAGGAAGGAGACTCTAAAGAGTGTAGTAGATTGAAAATAACTCCAATTATTGGAAATAAGTCTATTTCCCTAACCCTTGAATCCTGGCTCCTGTGACTTCTTTGAGTTAATGAATTGTAATGTCTTAGTTTATATTTTCTGTCAAAAACAGATTAAGGGAGAGAAAGCTTGTTTTGGCTTCAATTCCCAAGGAGACACAGTCCAGTGTGATTGAGAAGACATGACCGCAGACAGAGGAGGCATGACCGCAGGAGCAGAAGACTAGTTGGTCACATTGCATTAGCACGCAGGAAGCTGAGTTAACTGGAAGTGGAACTTGGCTATAAGGCCTCAAAGTCCACCCTTGTGACCCATCTTCTCTAGCAAGTCTCTATCCTCTAAAGAGTCTACATCCTTCCCAAGTAGTGTCACCAGCGGGGGGATCCAGTGTTCACACACAGGAGGCTATAGTGGACATTTCCAACTTTAGACAACTATAGGCAGCTATGGTCGTTTGAATAAGAATGGCCCCTTATATGTTCATACATTTGAATGTTTGGGTCCCAGTTGATGGATGGCTTAGGAAGGATTAGGATGTGTGACCTTGTTAGAGGAGGCGTGTCATTGTGAGTGGGTTTCAAAAGCCCACACCAGACCATCTTGCCATCTCTGCCTCAGCTTTTGAATCAGATGTAAGGTCCTAGCTACTGCTCCAGGTTGTTCCTGCCTGGCTGCTACCATGCTCCCTACCATGATGGAAATGGACCAACCCTTTGAAGCTGTAAGCAAATCCCCCCAAAATGCTTTCTGTTACAAGTTACCTTGGTCATGGTGTCTCTTCACAGCAGCAGAATAGTAACTAAGATGGCAGTGGTACTGGGACTAGCTCTCTAGAGTCCTTGTTATTTAACCCCTTGTCTTTGGAAGTGCTCTGAGAGCATTGTGTAAAGAATCACATACCAGCCTCTTCTAGGGTGAGACCATGTAGAACACAAATGAGTCATTCTAGCTAGAGGTACCCATGGAAACCTGCAGCCACATGATCCTCCAACTGACTGTAACAAGATGACTAACCCCAGATGGAACCAAAAGAAATGTCCTGCTAAGCTCAGCCAAAATTGCTAACCCACGGAACACAGGCAAATAAAGTAATCATGCCTTCACTGCTGACAGCAGATGACCTGAGTTTTCTACTCAGGAAAACTGTAAAACTGTAGAAAGTGTGATCGGACCCAAGGGTAAGGGAAGTGGGGTGCTGACTCATCAGCTCCTGAGGATCGCCCATGGAGAAACGTCCCTGACGTGAATTATCTAGCTCTACTTGCCTGTTACATGACAAGCTAAATATCTTCTCTTGTCCTGGAAAGGAATTCACAGTCAAAATATTCAGGTCCTGGCCCGTGACAGCCAACCAGAATACACTGAAAGGTTTGAAGAACAGGAGCTGAACATGGAGAGGAAAGGGTACTAGCTACTCACTAAGTAACTGTAACAGAAGTGAGGCCCTAGTACAGGGAAGCCATGTGGATGGATTGATGATGATGATGATGAAGATAGATAGATAGATAGATAGATAGATAGATAGACAGACACAGACAGATAAATAGATCCATAGATACATAGATGGATGGATGGATGGATAGATAGATGATAAATACATAGATAGATATAGATGATAGATAAATGATAGATGGATGGATGGATGTATAGATGATAGACAGATAGATAGATAGATAGATAGATAGATAGATAGATAGATAGATAATCTCTGTTTAACATACTTCCTCAGCTCAAGGCCATGCCTTTGGATGAAGATTATATTCCTCTAGGGATGCTCAGGGATGCCAGAATTCAATATCTGGAGACAGGCCCTCATCTCTCAGTCTTCAGAAGACAGAAGTCTCACATTGACACCTGCACCAGTTAGCAAAGCCAGAGGGCTAGTCACATGGGCCTAAACGTCAGTTGGTCCTTTGATGCTGTTCTCCCAGCATGTCTTGGCTTTGCAGAAGATTCTAGATTTTTCTTTGGACAAGATGCAGTATGTACTGCACTCTCCTCTCTGTTGCAATAATAACTGAATGGATTAGTCTCTGCCACCTTTAATCCTATCTGGCTTTGTATTTGAAAGAAGAGCCTGGGGAACAAGCAGTTGGTTTAACACACTCCCACTTCTCTGATCTCCTGCTGCCATTTTTCACTGTTTTCATTCCACTAGATGTCAGAAGTCAGAAGATTGCTGACATGGTCTCCAGGGACCAGCCTGCATGACAGCGTAAGGTGGGCATGGTGAGGAATAGGTGCTAGAGGGAGATATAACCTGTATTCATTTGGAACCATGTGTGCCTAAAACTCCTCCCACCCAGAGTCCTTCACTCGATTGCCTGTTGAATGACAAATCCATGTGCAGAGCTTATATGTCTCCATCATTATTCTTAAGAGTGTTATATCCTTACCGGAGTTTGAGATTCTCAGTAGAATTAAGAGATAGGTGTAGAGACTTCCCCTATACTCCCAGTTCTCACATTCCCTCTTAGGTTCTTTTGATGTGATGCTTCAATTAGTGAATGTACACCAACACCATTATCACAGAAAGTCTACAACTTACACTGGGATCCTCTCTTGGTATGTGTATTCTGTGGGCTTGTACAAGTGTAAAATAACACATATCCACCGCTGCTGTGTATTTCACCTGCCCTAATGCTTTCCCTATTCATCCACTGGCCCTGCTTAACCTCCGGCGACTGCCGGTATTTTAACTGTCTCCATGGTTTTGCCTGTTCTAGATGGTCACGTAATTCAAACTACACAGTACGGAGCTCTTTCAAATGGTTTCTTTTGCTAAGGAATACTCATTTGAATTTATTTTATTTCTTTTCATAGTTTGGTAGCTCATTTCTTTCTAGTGTTCAACAGTATTGGATTATTTGCATATGCCCCAGTTGATATATAGCCTAGAGAATGATATCTTATTTGATTCTAAGTTTGGGTGATCATTGGAAGAAGGTTATTTACTGGAGCAGGGATGACGAGTCAGTGGGTACCCCACTGCAGAAAAATGACACCTCATCTCCCAACAACCACGAATTGCCAGTAGTCTCTCAGGGGGACCCCCTCCCGCACATTTTGTAGAGTTTTGAATAAGCACAGGTGGGGAGGTTCTGCACGGCAAATATGTTCGGCTCTCTCAGGAACTAACAAGATATTCAACTGCCACAATGTGCAGTCAGAGTGTGCTTAGTTGTCTAAGCTGCCAAGCTGTCTTGCATAGTAGCTCCACCAGTTTGCATCCCTACTGGGAATGAATGGTGGTTCCTGTTCTCTACACCTTGGCCAACACGTGGTGTTTTCTGCTTTATGAACTTTGGCCATTCTGGTAGGTGTGTAGTGTTGTATTGTCACACATTTCTCTCTTTTTGTGCACATGTGTTTGTGTGTGCCCATGTGTGTGTGCCTACATGTGGAAGCCAGAAATTAATCTTTGCTGCCTCTCACTCTCCACCTTATTTGTTTGTTTGTTTGTTTGTTTGTTTTTGAGGCAGGGTCTCTCACTGAGCCTCTTTAGCTAGATTAGCTGGCCAGCTCCAGGCATCTGTCTGTCTCCACTTCCACAACACCAGGGTTATAGGCATGTACCACTGCGTTTGGCTTTTTCCCAGGAGTTCTTGGGAATCGAACTCAGGGTGTTGTGCTTACAGGGGGCAAGCCCTTTACTGCCTGAGCTGTCGCTCGAACCCTCTCCCTCCTTCCCTCTATTTGTCTTTCCCTTACTTTGTGGTTGTCACCCTCTTTCTCTTTTGCTTTTCCAGATCTCTGTCTTTTATGGCCATCTTGATGTCATTCTCCTCGTCATTTAGCCTCAGAGATATTTCTCTGTGGTTTATAACTGACTAGCAAGAAATAAGAACAATCAGAATTTTTAAGCTAGAAGATACCGTAAAATTAGCAAATATAATCTCCAGTTTTCCTGTTGTGTGCCTTGCACAAGTCACCCAGCATCCTGACTATGTTGGGCCAATTTTGTTCACATATCAAATTTACCTTTTATGTAGGAATTAAAATGCTTGAGAAGACAAGTGTTAATGATTGGACAAAGCATGGGGTTCCTTCTTCGACTGTGACCCCGGGCAGCATGTTCATTTTATTTCATATTTCTGAGTTTTCCATCCTCAGGATTCACCTATTGATCATGTCAATCAGCTCATGGGGGAAGGAATGTGTTTCCTCTGCATGTGTCAGGTTGTAGATGCCCATGAGGGTATAATCTGCTTGTCTGTGTAATGTCTCACCTTGAGGGAGCATCTTGAATCACATCTATGATAACTGACCTCTCCCTGCTTGAAAAGTGAGGTCAGAACAAGGCCAGAGCTCTGCACTCCACCCTTCAATCAGTCTCTTTTCACTCTAATGCTATTGCAGAGATGCAGCTTCGTGGTACTGGACTTTATTTTCATAAAGATGGAGCAAACTCCTTCCTTCATGAACCACAATCCTTCCCAGACCACAAGGGTGAACTCTTGTCAGGAAGCAGCGGCCATCTATCATGATGGACTGAACCACTCAACTCGCAATCCCCTTGCAGAGAGATGCATTTATACTTCTCTCATTACCCAATGCCTCACTTGTCACTGAGTGACCAACTCTCTCTCATTCTGGAAAGTCCCGATACTATTGAAAGATGCTACATCATCGTTGGAAACACTAGCCCACAGTCACCCCCTCAGTGGAAGGTCTTTCCTCTCAAAACCGAGGTCTAAATTTCCTACTAAGCTGAGAAAGAAGGCTCCTGCTTTCAGAAATGTGTTTATTTTTAATAAAACATAAATTCTCTCAAATGCTTTCAACAAAGTGTTCATAGATTCAGACAATGCATCATGCTAAGATCTTGAAAATAAGTTTGTTGTAAAAGGGAACTAAGCAGAGATCCACTCACATAGTCATGGAAGCTCGGTGCACCGCTGCCATTTCATGAATTCTTCTTGAAGTTTAGATATTTCTTTTTGTAGAGATATTTTTATGTAAAGCAGTTTGGAATTTAAAAAAAATCAATATTTCATTTATGATTCATGTTTTGCTAAAGCGGATAATGTAGTTCCTTAATGGATGGAAATGGATCATGGCAAGGAGGTCAGAAAGCAATTGCTGTCATTAATAATACACATCCTACAAGGTAATCGACAGACACTGAGTGGGTGACTCTAGAATATTCCTGCAGGGGTTTGGTATACAGGGCGGATACAAAAATAGCAGCTGGTTTTAAGAACAGCATGTATCAGAGAAGCATACATATTTGTGTGAATATCGTTAAGCCCTTGCCTTCATCAAATAGTTCTTTTATTCAGAAGCAGTAAGCAGTTAATTATAGAACCACATGTGATTAGAGAAATCAAGAAGAGAAAATGGGCTGGACTCCCTGACTGCAGGAGGTAGTGGGAGTGGCATTCGGTGCTGTGTGGTTCACTGTACTGTTGTGTTCTAACTGGAGTTCATGCTCCTGAATGTTTTCCTTTCCAGTAGTGCCATCAAATCCAATTTGGAGAAACATTTCCCTGATGAATAGGACCAATACGGGAAGTTTCCTCTAGTTAGAAAGTATCTAACACTTTCGTGTGGCTGTAATAAAATGTGCTGACCCAGCTATTGATAGAAAAAGAAGTTTATTTTGGCTTATGTTTCCAGAGGGTTAGAGTCCATAGTGGTAGGGGCAGCAAGGAGGCAGAAGCAGGAAGCTGAGCTCTCACATTTGGAACCACAATTATGAAACAGAGAAAGCAATCTTCAAGAAGGCGGGGACTTTTAATCTCAAAACCTGCTCCCAGGGACTAACTTCTTTCAGCAAGCCTGCACCACCTAAACTTCTCCAAACAATGCAACCTATTGGGGACCAAGCATTCAAATGTTGGAGACTCTGGGGAACATCTTTCATTAAAACCACCACACTTATTCAATGTATATTTGATTGCACTTGATCTGCAAGATCCTGGAAATTACATGGGATTGTGTGTAGTTAGTTTTATGTCAACTTGACACCAACTAGAATTGTTTTGGAAGAGGGGACCTCAACTGAGAAAATGCCCCCATCAGGTTGTCCTGTAGGCAAGTCTGTGGCATATTTTCTTGATTAATGTCTGATGTGGGAGGTCCCAACTCACTGTGGGTGGTGCCATCCCTGTGCTGGTGGTCCTGGCTGTTATAAGAAAGCAGGTTGAGTAAACCATGAGGAGCAAGCCAATAAGCAACACTCTTCCATGGTCTCTGCATCAACTCCTCCCTCCAGTTCCTGTCCCGACTTTCCTGGATGATGGACTACAAGCTGTAAGGTAAAATAAGCCCTCTGCTACCCAAGTTGCTTTTGATGACAGTGTTTTATCACAGCAATAGAAACCCTGACTGGATGGATGGTTAGTGAATGTTCATTTTACAGAGGAGACTGAGACCAAGGGCTGGACAATGGTTGACCTGGGGTCTTGAAATTCATAAGGATTGACTTTGGAGGCCACTCTTAAGTCTTTTGATCCCACATCTATATTTCCTTCTATTCATTGGCAAAGCAGCATGGGTTAAGAGGTGAGGGCATATGGTAGGATTCTATTGTCAACCAGTGGCCTTTATTTTACATTTTTACTTATTTTGATTGTTCCCACTTCTCTTGGTGATAAGTTCAAATCCACTCCATGCTATAGCATGATTATCCAGTGACATATTTGCTAGGAGTCTGAACCTGACCAGGGTGGAGGTATTTCCACTGTATAACTGTCAAGTGTAGTAAGTCAGGGCTGTGGTCTGGAGAACAGGAACAAGATGTTCCCTTATTCCATTCCCTTGTCTCAGATAGCATATTTGTGCATAATTCTTTATATTTGCGAAATTCTTTCCCTGTAACGTGTCCTCTGAGTACTTTACAGCATCTCTAGATTACTTCCAGTACCGAACATGTCATAATGATGTGCAAATAGTTGTTATAACGTCTCATTTAGGGAATAATGACCAGAAAAAAATCTGAATATTTTCATGAGAGTTGTAACCATTTTTAGTAAATAGTTTTTACCCATAGGTAGTTGGCTCTGTGGAGATGGAACCTGAAGATATAGAAGGCTGAGAATATAACACATGTGTGTATACATATGTATTGATACATACATATACTATGCATATTATTACATATGTGCATGCTAGGATTGCAGATTCATATAATTTAGTTTTTTCACAGTCAGCCCTCCCCAAGACTTCTTTTTTTTTTCTTGTGGTAAATTATACACAGGTTAGAGTGTTTATTTGGACCAGTGTAACTATACAGATTGATATCATTACATGCATTCATGTGGTACAACCGCCGCCGCTATCCCTCTCCGCAACATTCCTTTATCTCAGACTGAGACCTTGTACCTTTCAAACACTGACTTCTCATCATGCTTGTGGTGGTATCGTGTTCCCCAATATATTGTGCACCCTAATAAACGTATCTGGGATCAGAGAACAGAACAGCCACTAGATATAGAGGCCAGAAAATGGTGGCACTCACACTTTTAATCCTTACATTCCGGAGGCAGAGATCCATCTGGATCTCTGTGAATTCAATGTCACACTGGAAACAGCCAGGCATGGTGACACACGCCTTTAATCCCAGGAAGTGACGGCAGGAAGGTATATAAGGTGTGAGGACCAGGAACTAGGCTGGTTATACTTTTAGGCTTTTGAGCAGCAGTTCAGCTGAGATCCATTTGGATGAAGACTCAAAGGCTTTCAGACTGAGGAAACAGGATCAGCTGAGGAATTGGCAAGGCGAGGTGGCTGTGGCTTGTTCTGCTTCTCTGATCTTCCAGCATTCACCCCAATACCCAGCTCCAGGTTTGTTTTTATTAATAAGACCTTTTAAGATTCGTGCTACAGCTCATCACTCCCATTCTGTATCTTGTTCTCTAAGAACTTGACTACTGTAGGAACTAAATGTTAATGAAATTATGAAACATAATTTATTTTGTGTTTTATTTATTTCTCTTAATATAATGTCTTCAGGATGCATCCACATGCCAGATTATTTTTTTTGTTTTTTTGTTTTTTTGTTTTTTTGTTTTTCGAGACAGGGTTTCTCTGTGTAGCTTTGCGCCTTTCCTGGAACTCACTTGGTAGTCCAGGCTGGCCTCGAACTCACAGAGATCCGCCTGGCTCTGCCTCCCGAGTGCTGGGATTAAAGGCGTGCGCCACCACCGCCCGGCGCCAGATTATTTTTTTAAAGATAGGTCTCACTGTATAATCCAAGGTGGCCTGGTACTCACAGAGTGCCTGTAAGTGCCTCGTGGGTGTTGGGTGTTGGGATTAAAGGTGTGCACCACTAAAAATTTTGTGTTTAAAGCCTGAAAGTATTTCATCCCATAGATAATGTTCAGTATCATGTAGACTATATAAAGTAAAATATACATAACATTTAAAAATGGATGGACATGGGCTCATACATTTGTTTCTCAATGGACATCTTGTTTCTTTCTATATCATGGCTGTTTTGAGTGATGCCACTAGGAGCAGTGATGTAAACATTTATCCAAGTCACTGCTTTCAAGCATTCTCTGTCCTCATGTAGCGTCTGAACTGCAGGATTGTGGAATCCTTCATTTAAACTTTCCTTGTGGGCTGTGCAATTTGCGTCCTGACTAGCAATGTGTGTATGTTGTATATTGTTTTATATCTAAGTGTATTTCTATAAATTAACTACACTGAGAACTTTTAAAGGGTGAAAAAAAACCATGTATTAAGACAAATAATTAAAATGATTTTCAACTGCATGCCTTGGACCCTCACTAAACATTATCAATCATTAAAAGTAATAGCGGGGCATTGGTGGCGCACACCTTTAATCCCAGCACTCGGGAGGCAGAGCCAGGTGGATCTCTGTGAGTTCGAGGTCAGCCTGGGCTACCAAGTGAGCTCCAGGAAAGGCACAAAGCTACACAGAGAAACCCTGTCTTGAAAAACCAAAAAAAAAAAAAAAAAAAAAAGTAATAATGTTTTTGAAAACATGCATCACTTTTGAAAGAACTGGTTAATCTTTGTGATATGCTATTCAAGGATAATGATTTCAGTTTCGTGTGATACTTTGTTATAATGCTGGTTGTGGTAGTTTGAATGTAATGGGCCCCTGTATACTCATAGGGAGTGGTACTATTAGAAGGTCTGGCTTTGTTGGAATAGGTGTGGCATTGTTGGAGGAAGTATGTCACTGTGGAGGTGGGCATTGAGCTCTCCTATACTCAAGCTACTCCCAGTGACACAGTCAGCTTCTTGTCGCCTTCTGATCAAGATGTAGCTGGTACCATGTCTGCCTACATGCCAACACACTCCCCACCATGACGATAATGGACTGAACCTCTAAATGGTGAGTCAATTAAACGTTTTCTTTATAAGAGTTGCTGTGGTCATGGTGTCTCTTTACAGTAATAAAAGCCTAACTAAGACACTGGTCAAAACTGTGATGGTCTTCATAAGACTTCATAGAGGTGTGTGTGTGTGTGTGTGTGTGTGTGTGTGTGTGTGTGTGTATGTGGTGTGGTGTGTGATATGGGTGTGTATACACATATGTATGCAGTTACTCACATACATGTGCACACACGTATGGGCTATCTGCTCTGTGCTTTATACCCTTGAGAAGGGGTTGCTAATTGAACACTAAGTTCCCAGTTTTTCCCCCAGAATAGTTGCCGGCAAGTCCCAACTCTCCTCCTGTCCCTGAGAGCTAATGCTGGGTTTACAGCAGGTATGATGACACTTGCCCTTTTGAACATGGAAACCAGCATGTTTCTTCAGGCTGGTATAGCCAACTTTCACTTTTGAGCCAGCTCTCAAACCCCGAGAGACTGACAGATCTTTAGGGAAGCAGTGTGTGTACTTTTGAGCCAGCTTATGGAACCAGGTTCCTTCTTTGTGATATTAGCAGGCAAGGGAGGAAGTTCACTCTTGAGAACCTGGCCAGTGCATTCCCACCGCCGCTCTTAACACAGTCACATGCTGCTGTGTTTTCACTTAATCCGAGGGTTCCAAAGCCCACGAAAACTCTTTAGCTTTGAACTGCCAAAGCTGCATTTCCACATGTCCAGAGTCCGCAGATCTGAGTGTTCTCATGGACAGCATGCTCGCGTCATAGTTAGGAGCCAAATTACATAACAAATCCCAATGTCAGATCTTGAAATGTCCCCTAAATTACATAAGATTCTCCTCTGCAGTATTTACCTTTTCATGTGCTGTTAAAACCTTTTGCCTTTGAAGGAGCAGATGAAAGGAGCATGTGCATTCTAACACCTGCCAGCAAAGTGCCGAGAGTCACTTATCGCCACCGAAGTTAGCAATTTTGGAGCATTCATCTTCTAAAAATAAAAACGTTTACGCATTTTTAATTTAGAAAATTCTGTAAGTACACTCCTGTAATGCAATCAAAAAGTCACAAAATGCATGCAGTACACATGTATGAATAGACTGTGCAATATACATATAAATGACTATATTCATCAACTAACTGTCCCTACTTACATAGGGATGTATACTGTAGAAACACACAGATATCACCCACACAATTATATATATATGTATATATATAAAAAACATAAAATATAATTCTTTTAATACAATCTTATAATCAGAAATATGTAATACCCAAATGAAAATAATCTTATATAAATATCCCTAATACTTTATATATGCATATGTATTCCTTTATATAATATTGCAGATCTCCATATGTATTTGTATAATCTCGTACATAATATAATCTTGTGATTAACTGGATTGACACTCACTCTGTGCATAGGCACCACTTAAAACCCTATTATGACTAATGTGCTTAGCAAACGTGAACATAATCACATGTCAAATCACAAGGAATGAGCAGAATGTCCTACTGAGCCTGCTCCTGGTGGAATATCAGTTCTTCTAGCAGGATGCTTTGAAGACAGGATTGTCATGTGGCTAACTCAGGGCACCAGAACCTGTGTTTAAATGCTAGGCCAGCTCAAGTTTTTAATTTCCTTATACTAAAAAAAATAGTGGCCTGGAGTACTATTACTTTCTATACTCTAATGGCTTGTCTAACAGCTGTCTGGGAGTCCAGCATCTTACCCCTCATCTGCTTGGTTTTGTTCAACAGAAGTGTCCTACTGAGGCAGTATTCTTCAACATTTAAGATAAGAAATGGATAAATGCAACCTAAGGAAACTACAGCCTGGTGGGGAGAAGGATTTGAGAAAGGAATCCAAGCCAGAGTGGACGCTGGGTGGGGCAGCAATCAAACGGAGAGACTGAGTCTGTGGCTGAAGTGTGGTGTCTGACCTTCCCCTAACTCTGCGCCTGGCAGTGCTGGCTTTCATAGATAACACTGTAATGCAGGGCCCTCAGTCACTGTTGTAGAAATAGACTTGGGAAAGCTTCTGTGGCTTGTGAAGGACCACATACCTGCTGATCACTAGAGGCAACATCATGCCTTGGTCTTGGCTTCATGGCAAATCTTCTTTATACCCACGGTGCTGATTTCTCCAGCAAAATTGCACTTTTATATAAAAAAATCAAATTAATACAAGTTATAAAGTTGCTAGTCTACAAAACTGACTATCATGTAGGAAATGGACAGTACCAATTAACTCCCGTGACTGGGGTGGGGGCGGGGATAGACAAACTCAACTTGCCTGGGCGATGATGCTTCAAGCACATCCAACAAAACAACTCTGAACTGTATGTCTGTCTTTAGGACTCTAGTCTGAGAAAATAATTCTGTGAAATTCACACTGAAAACGCTTCATGGAACCCTTATTAAAAATCATCAAGCAAAAGAAATAACTTAGATTTGCAAAGCTAATTAAATAGTTTAGTAAACAGTGCTAGATTTTTGCTATTACTAAAAGAGGTCTAGAATAAATGTTATATAACTGTGCTATATTAAGTGAGAAAAAGAACAGAAAATTATGTATAGAATAATCACAACATTGCAATTATAAATATGTGTATTTTATATGTGCACACACATATATGTATATACACTGGAAAGAAATATGCTATGCAAATAACATGATGATTTCTGTTTCCTAATTTTAATTTACTGTGCAGTTAAAGGTAATACTGCTAAAAATGTAATAGTTTAAGAAAAAGTTGATGGGTCTAACACAGCAGTTTTCAACCTATGGGTCAGGACTCCTATTGAGGTCAAAAAACCCTTTTATGGAGGTCACCCAAGACCATCAGAAAACATAGATATTTACATTGCAATTAATAACGGAAGAAATAATAAAGTTTTGAAGTAACAATGAGAATAATTTTGTGGTTGGGGGTCACCACATGAGGGCCTGTATTAAAGGACTGAAGCATTAGGAAGGCTGAGAACACTGCTCTGGAGGCAGAAAGACCAGAGTTCAAGTGTGAGGAAGATTCAGGTTGCCAGTTTCCCTCTCTGTCCCATGGGCATAGGAGCCTCTCCTAGAGATGTAAGCCTGTGGGTCACAGAAGGGGCTTGAAAGAAATTCTCTTCCCTTTTGTGCCTTTACTTTCTGTAGGAGAACATACAAGAATGACCTGGCGGCCAACCTACCTGGCACCCTGCCCTTCTAATTAAGAAGAGTGGCATGCCGTGCTCCTGAAGTCAGAACCCTGGATTCTGAAGTAGCATAAGTAGTTGGTAGCTGGCCTGCAGATGAGTCTACACTCTCTCCATCTCCTTTAATGCTCCTCTTCCACATAGCAGCCCTGGCAGTCTGAGGGCACACTATCCAATCTGAGGCAATATGCTAACCAATCATGGCCGATAGGCTTCCACCGTGTAAGTGGTTGTTCATGCGCAATAAAGCTGGCCCTGTTCCCTGAAACCATCTCTGGAGTGCTTCATCTCCCTGCCTTGTACTGCCCCACGAACATGGCTGTCTTGCCAGGGGATGCCCCTGCCACTTTCTAAGATCATTCATGAGAAGTTTGGTGTCTTGGGGCATGGTGATAGCACAGAGGCATTTGAGGCCGTCTTAACCCTGTACAGATTTTAAGAACAAGCTGAGGGAAGCAATTAAAATGCCCATTCCTAGAAGCTGAATTCTTTGAGTATCTTCTTAAGTTTCACTAAGGAAGGTTATGACTCCCTTTAGCACAACTCATGATCCTCAGTCTTCTTCAGAGTCTGCTTATATGTAGATAGAAGAACAGGTTTAGGAATCTATCAAAAATTTATACCATCCCTGTACACTCTTGTATATGCAAATTTTGCAAAGCTGGAGACTCACAGGCACTCTGGCACTTCCGTGGTCTCAACTTGGGCAGGTCAGGCGATGTGGCCAACACTAGGGAAAAAATGAGAGGACAGTGCTAGGGGCCCTGCAAGAGGATGACCTGACAATTTCTCCTGTTCTCCTCTTCACATCCAAATCATGAGAGAAGAGATCAATTCAGAGAGTTATAGCCATTCTCATGGACCACACAGCATGCCAAACTCATCAAAATGTCGTCTCTTTCTGTCATGCTATTACCCTTGTGATACACATTCTAAGTCACAATCTTTATGAAGGTAAACCTTGATTCTGCCCTCCTTTAAAAAAAAAAAAATCCAGATAATTCTAGGGCCTGCCACCTGGAAATTGAACAGGTCGAAGTCTTCATTTTGTCCCAAGCAAACTCTAATAAAATGATTTGTTTGCACCTGAGACACAAAGGGATCAAGAGGGACGTGAAAGAACATGGATGGCTAAACTAATGATCCTTTACCCATTTCATCTCCTGCCTGTGTTTTTATATAAAACTGTTCACCTCCTGTCAGTCTTTCAGTCAAATATGCTCATGAGGATGCACCCCTCACAGGTCATCATAGTGCACCCTCCTTTGGTGGGTGCAAGAGTCATGGTTTGAACTGAGTTTTTAATGTATGAAGAGCCAGGGAGTAAATGTTTTAGGTCTTGAGAGTTAGATACTTTCTCTACCATTCGTATTCCTTTGGGATTTTACATTTATTTACAATACACTTTTAAACAATGCAAAACCCACTTTTGTGCTTGTAGCACAAAAGACAGCTATGGTTCGCGGACCTGTGCTTTAGAGACTGCAGCCAGCCAATGAGCTGACTTCCGGCACTTCCTCCTCTAGCCTTTGGTAGGGTGCTGAGTATTTATGTACTTGAGAAAATGTGAGGGGAGTCCGCACAGTACCTCCCACCCACAGCATTCAGGAATGTATAATACACATGAAATATCCAGGGCAAGAATGCCATTGTCAGAAAGATGCAGGGCCAGCCCTCTCGGTCATTTGGGAGAAATGTCCGGCCTGGTCTGGTTTTCCCAGAGTCACTCAGAACCTTCAGGTGCCCTGTGCAGGATGGCTACTGTAAAGCTTAAGCCCACTGCATGTTGCTGGTAGCCTATTGTCCTAGGGGAGGGATAAAGACTATGCTTAGAGCATGGAAATAGTTCTCATATGTAAAGTGGGATAAAAATAGCTCTTACCTCCGGGTTGTTTTGCAGCATAAATAGAATGATGAATATGAATTTGCTCGTTATGAAGTTTAGCTCCAGTTATTATCCTGGAAGAGACCTGATTAAAATGACTAATTAGACAAGAGGTTTTGGCAGACCCTTTCCTGGGGTAACAGTCCTGATGGGATGTATTTAAAGCATGCTTAGTTGATGTACATTTCCTCCTGCTCTCACTTAGGCTCCGCATTTTCCCAGAGCAAGAGCTAATCTGAGTCCCTCCTACAGCGTTAGCATGGAGCCCAGGACCAAGCTCCTGACTGTAGCTAGGGAACTTTATATGTTTCAATGAAATAGCTTTATTTTAGAGGATAACATAAAGGCGTAGGATTTAAGTGTTAGGTTGGGCTTTCCTTGGCATTTTTAAATCACAAAGGAATTTCAATTCAAGATGGCTGTCAGACTAGACACATGTTGAACATCCCATAGGCCTGACAATAAAAGAGAAAATGCATTCAAACAAGTTAAATCAGTCATGTGTATGACAGAAAACAAATCTAGCCGTCTTTGGTGGAAGTGTCTGTAAGGATTTTGGAAAGGATGAAAGAACAGGAGATCAAATTGAGAACAGAACCATGAGCCAAACGCAGGGGGAGGTGGGGCAATTGTGGAGAAAGACTTGGCCAGCTCTGGAGTGCTGCCAACCCAGGGTACGGACAGAAAGAAGAGCAAAGGGGCGGAGCAGGCAGCTCAGGGCTGTCGGGAGGTGCCTATTTGGGAAACCTTGTTTCACCATCTTAGACCAAATCACACACAAGAGAATGCAGGCATCTTTCTGATGAGCAAGACCATGTACCACTGACTCTCTGTATATGTGGGTTCCACAATGACAGATTCGAACAACTGGAGAGGAAAAATATTGACTACACCCTAACCAATGCAGAGTAACATCTACCTAGGTAGTTATGTATATTGTATTGGCTGTTTTACAAAACCTAGAGATGATAGGCATGCTATATGCAAATAGTCTGCCATTTTATATATAAGACTTGAACCCATGCAGATTTGTGTATCTGCAGGGGATCCTGGAACCAATCCTCACTGATCCCAAGGGACAGTTGTGCTGCCCATTTGGCAGCCCTAGGAGGAATGGAGGGTCCTTGTACCCAAAGATGTCACTCCTGAAAATACATCCCACACATTAAAAAAAAGAATGCTGCAGATGTGTATTGCTAAGTTAATTACATAAAAATACACTTCAGCAAAGCAAAATTAATATCCAGAACAAATAAGATACTTACTTCAAAAAAAAAGCAAAGAATCCTAATGGAAAAGGGACAAAACTCACAACCAGTAAGTAGTCTTTTCATAAAAGATTTAGTACAAGCTGGACATGGCGGCACATGCCTGTAATCCCAGGTGGAGGTAGGAAGCTCAGAGGTTCAAGGTCATCTTCAGCTAGTAGGGAGCTGGAGACCAGTCTGAACTATCTGAGACCCTGTCTCAAATGCACACACACACACACACACACACACACACACACACACACACACACACACACAGAGAGAGAGAGAGAGAGAGAGAGACAGAGAGAGAGACAGAGAGAGAGACAGAGAGAGACAGAGAGACATACACCTGATTTATAATTATCCAAAAGGATAGCCAGAATCCTCAATAAAAGGAGATGCAAGTTATATTATTCTAGTAACGTTCTAGTAATATTATCCTAGTAATATTCTAGTAATGTTGTTTTTCATTCATCAAAATAAGGTTTATTATAGCTAATACTGATTATATAAATAAATCAATGCCCCTAATCACTGTTTTGGTACTCCACAGTACAACCTTGACCTATTAGAATGAAAAATGACCAAGCAATCGCAAGTGTCTGTGTCTACCTTAGACCCTCACTCTTAGGAGCTCATTATGAAAATACAAGTGTGTTCACTGTGGCAGTGTCAGGAATGGATAAAGCTAAGCACACACGCCAAAATAAACACACCATGAGCTATGCAGACAATAGAGCTTACAAGTAGACAGAACAGGTCAGCACGTACAAACATGGGAAGGACTACAAAGCAGTGTTCAGTGAGCAAAATGATTCACAGAATAAGAACTAGTAGTATAAAGTTTCTGTAGAGAAGCAATCTTGTCAGAGAGAGGAAAAAATTTAAATTCTATTAAATTCTATAAAGTTAGGTTTTGAGTAGTGTAAGTGTAAAGTGAGAATGTTCCAATGTCTTCTTTTGGAATTAAAACAGAAATAATTTTTAAAAAAGTATAATACAGACTCTATGTAGAAATCTATATAAAGAAGCACAGCAAACTGCAAGAGAAAAGAGAACAAGACTCTATTGCTGCCCCACTCTGCTAACCATGTTTACCATCATCCGGGTATTCAGCCGCCATTTTTGTGTATACACATGGAACTGAGTTGTAGGGGCTGACTTGTCTTAGACTGCCATGCTTCGTAGACAACAGCAGAGTTAGTGAGTGGGTGGAGAAGAGTTGGAGATTGCACAGTCTGGGACTTCAGGGAACACTGAGGGATCAATGACCCACTGTAGAGAACAGAAAACAGAAAGATGAGAGTTGGAAAAGGTCCATATTGCACAATTTCAAAGTGTGTGGGGCCAGGGCACATAGAGGTTCACATCCCAACAAGAAGAGCGTTGTTAGAGAGACCATGCTGTTCAGAGCCTGCGAACTACAAGTGGAAGGACTGTGGTTAAGTCTGGGTTCTGCTGATGTGGGAGTGTGAGGGTAATGTTGGTTCCCTCCTCCGAAGTCTGTTTTCAGATTTGTGACGTTTTTGCACCACTTCTTTGAAATTTTCCAAACCTTTTGTTTGCCCACACATCAGGTCTGTTTGGGTTTTTAAATAAAGGTCCCTCGTCACCACACTCCGGTTTGCCTGGGCTCTGTCTGTTACGTTACTGGTTTCAAAGAATCAACTGCTGGTTTCCGTCCTTTGCATACTTTTACTTGTTATCTTTGTATTTATTTCCTTCTTTGCCACTTCCGAGGATTTACTTACTTTTTATTTTTGCAGCCCCAAGTTCACAGTAGGTTTTACATCTCTACTCTTCTGGATTGCCTGTGCACCATTTTGGAGCACTTGGCTAAGAAAGCATCCTGAGGGTAAATGAGAGAGGGGCCAGGCTCCTAGCAGGGAAGAAACAACTGTAGACCTTTTCTAGAGTTGAGAAGGTTGGAGAGACCCTGGATACCACCTTGTGTCAGAGGTGCTACCTGAGTGAGGGAAGGGTGTGTCCTAAGACTCAACTGCTGCTGTGCTGGGTGCTGCACTGAGCTGCTCCAGCTAGGTCATCTCACTGCTACCCACCCTTCAACCAGGAGGAGGACAATATCCTGGTTCAAGTGCTGAGACTTTGCCTCCTGCCGCTCAGTGGCGTCTTTAGTGTTGATTACTTAAACTTATATTGCAGTACTGGCAATGTTTTTTTGCACCAAAAATGTGATAAAAATCTCTGAAATCAGCAGATCTGAGCTCAGGAGAGTCAACTTGGCCATTTTGAATGTCAAAAGGTCTACCCTTTGTCTGACCTCTTTTTTTCTCCACCTGTGATGACAAGGCATAAGCCATGGTCAATCTGCTCACAAAATGCTGAATTCTCTTCTTGCAGGGACCTGTGACCATGACCTCTACTCAGGTTGGGAATTTGAGACTCTCTCCCACATGTAAGACATTGACTAGAAACACTGAAATAGGAGACCTCAAAGACACTAGGCCATTTCAAATAGGAAAGAAAAATTTGTTTCCCAAACAAGAAAAAAAAATTGCCTTCGCTGTTAATGTCATCATTTTTCTGGCTTTGCATTCCTTCCCCCAAGTGACTCAACAATGCCTTCACTCGCAGCTCTAGGCAGTCCCACCCCACTTCAGCTTCCTGAGTACCTCACTGGGGACTTCCCTCTGCCAGGCTACCTGAGGCTCCCCTCAGTCTGGGGCTGCCTGAGCTGTTTTTCTCATTAGTGTTTTAACAGCACACCATGGTTTTCCCGGTGACACAACAGACCCAGAGCCAATAAACTCCCTTCTAAGTAATGTAAAGCATATTCAAGCATGGGAATGATTATGTTTCCATGGCTGAAAACAAGCCTTTGTTTGCATTTTCCTTGAGAACACTGCCTGTACCTGGTGAGACCTTCGTGCTAAAGCCATCACTACAGGGCTGGAAACATGGAAGGCAACTTTTCCTTATGCAACAGAAGGGAAAAGCCCACAGGCAGATCTCTCACTTGTTCGTACAGTTTAAAAAGGCAGACTACATCAAAAGGACTTTCGCTGAGTGACAGGATCCACTGGCCAATTTGTGTGCAAAGAGTATTTTGATAGTATTGCCAATTCCTAGCATTGACTTCATTGACTCTTCGGAGAAGCAATGTGAGGTGGGTAACGGCATAGCCACAGAAGGGGGCCCACCACTTCTCTTTACCCCAGACACCACAGCCTCACCCTGATGCATCCACTTGACTTGTAGAGGAATTTCCTCCCCCTGTCAGGTGTGGTTGAAAGAAACAGCCCTCACCCCAAAGGAATAAAAGACATAGTTTGTTCTGGAACCAAAATTATTTGTTACCATGGCCCAGGGACATGCGTTTAGGTTTCCCCAAATGTAATGTTCTAGTGTAGAAGCACTTTCATGGAGCATTATAGTAGTAACAGAACAGAGAGAGTTATAAATCCAGGCATTTTAAAAATACACCGATGGAAACATCAGAGAGGCTGATTACAGCAAGCTGAGGGAAGGTCTATAGGCCTCGGATGCTATCTGATGACGGCTTAGCCTTTAGGTTAATGAAATCTAGTTGTCTATTGAATTAATAAACTCCAAAAGGTTTTTATCTGTTAATCACAGGATGTTACGCCCATTACAGAGGTGGGCAAGGAATGGCTGTTTAGGGGGCAAAAGTTAGCCCAAGATAAAGTATAATTAGGCTCTGGATCTGCACCATTCCAACCTCACCACATCCTTGTGGTTCTAATTAGTCAATTAGTCTCTGCAAACACGGCTTCTTTCCAGGAATTCTCATTCACATAGGTTGTCTTGCTTTAACTGCAAACTGCTGACAAGCCTAGAGGCCATTTATAAGCCACCCCTATGTGCACTCTTTCTTACTACTGTTATGTCAAGTATAAACATGTGATGTGTGTTTGTGTATGTGTTTGTGCCAGAAGACGGCCTTGTGTGTCATTTCTCAGGATGCATCCAGCTTAGGTTTTTCTTTTTTAATTTGTGGGGGGGGGGGGCACACAGGTGTGTGAGAAGCGAGGGAGAGGGTCTTGTTGGTCTAGAATTTACCTAGTAGGCCATTACTTGGCTGGCCATTGAACCCCAAGGATTTACCTGACTCTGCCTTCACAGGGCTGGGATTTCAAGAGGACATCACTACACCTGGCTTTTAAGCATGGGTTTAGGCTGGTGAAATCTGGTCCTTGTGTTTGAGGGTAAGCATACAGATTTTTTTCCTTTAAAAGTACCCATGTGATTGCAATAAGCACAACTCTTGCTCTCTGGAGCTGAGTTAGCTCAACTGTACAGCCACAACAATAAACCTCTTACTGTTGCATCAATTGGACCGGAGTCTGGGTTCTTGGGGTGCCCACCTGAGAAGGTAGTACCCTGGGTCTGGGGTCTATCAGAGACCATGGCAAATGAAGACAACATGAGAACAGGAAGAAGCAAAGTGCTAGAGAGGCCCACAGAAATCCACAAAGATGCCCCCACAATAGACTGCTGGCAATGGTCGAGAGACAGCCAGAACTGACATACTCTGGTGATAGGATGGCCAAACACCCTAATTGTCGTGCTAGAAACCCCATCCAATGACTGAAGGAACTGGATGCAGAGATCCATGGCCAGGCCCCGGGTGGAGCTCTGGGAGTCCAATTGGCGAGAAAGAGGAGGGTTTATATGAGCGAGAATTGTTGAGACCAAGGTTGAATAAAGCACAGCGACAAATAGCCAAACAAATGGAAACACATGAACTATGAACCAATGGCTGAGGGGCCCCCAACTGGATCAGGCCCTCTGAATATGTGAGACAGTTGATTGGCTTGATCTGTTTGGGAGGCATCCAGGCAATGGGACCAGGTCATAGGCTCAGTGCATGAGTTGGCTGTTTTAAACCTGGGGCTTATGCAGGGACACTTGGCTCAGCCTGGGAGGAGGGGACTGGACCTTCCTGGACTGAGTCTACCAGGCTGATCTCAATCCTCAGGGGAGTCTTTGCCCTGGAGGAGATGGGAATGGGGGATGAGCTGGGGGGAAGGGGAGGGTGGCAGGATGGGGGAGAACAAGGGAATCCATGGTTGATATGTAGAATTAAATTATATTGTAAAATAAAAAAAATTCCCACTTGAACCATACTAAAAAAAAATCACAAAAAAACCAATATTTTGGTTTTATGTTGATCATGTGTGAAGCAAACAGTAAAAAGTAAAACCATGAATGGAGAGAGAATGGGAGGCCATTGCTTTAATAGCTTGGCCTCCTACATCCGAATATGTCTTTCAAGACCTCAGTGAATTCTAAATAGTTAGAGTTCTTCACCTCAAGTATAAAAAAGAGACTCAGTGGGCCAGGGGATAAGTCATACAACCCATTTCCATCCATGGAAATGCCTGCATCATGCCTTCCACTATTTCCCAAAAGTTCAAGTACATCATCTAATGCCAAAGTTCTTAGAAAGTGAACATTAACTTAACTTTCCATTGAAGTAAATGAAGTTGATAAGGGGTAAGAAGCTTGCTTTATGTAATGTTTGTATCATGGAGAGGACCACTGTAATGATGACATACAGGGAATGAGGACACCTTACTTATGTCCTTAAAGTGTGGTCCCCAGGCCAGCATCACTACACTATCTGGGAACTGGTTTGGAACTCAGCACCTCAGGACAAGCCTTGGTCCCACTGAATTGAAAAAAAAAAAGTCAGGAAATGCTGCTGTAGAAGACAGACATATTAATTAATTTCTTATTATTTTACAGGCAAAGAAATATACCCAAGGGAGTACAATAGCTTCCAGGGCAATTAACTATTAATTCATCAAGGTACGAATGATCAAAAAGCATTAGTTTGGGACCTCAGATGCATTTTTCAAAAACTGGTAGTTTCTAAAATAATCAGAGTCCAATAGGAAGCACAAGCTGACAAGATGAAAGTACTAAGGTCACGACGCCACAGAAGACATTAACAGGAAGTGCAGGTGCCCTTTGCTCTTGCTATACTGCGGACTGAACATAGCACCTCACACTCCGTGGAAGCACTCAGCCACTGAGGGGTGGGGTCACATACCCCACCCATACTAGTGCCTTTTAAAATACAAACTGAAACTATGGATGATTAAGAACAGAGCCAAATTATACAAATGGGACACATTAGTGCTTAATGTGGCTGAACGTTTACTATGGGGTGCATTACTTCATTTAATGCCCACAGTGACCTTGTGAATAAGTGCTACTGCAACCTTTATTTAATGCCCACAGTGACCTTGTGAATAAGTACTATTATCACTACTTTTAATCCTGTTCTAGAAACTCGGGTAAGGACCAGTTCAAAGCCATCTAACTGGCAAGTTGCAGAGTTGGACTAGAATCTGGGTCTTCTCACCACAATGCTGAGGTTATCACCCCCACGCCATTCTGTTACATCTTGAAACACACTGGTAGCAGAGAGAAGAGGTGGACAGCGGTCACTTAAAAGTAAGTGAAAAAAGCAAGTGACTTTCCATTAAACCTTCATCACCATGAGCCAGGGACAGGCATGGGACAAGAAAAATTGCTCCTGAAGCTGCAGTGATGACTTTTGTCCCATCTTCAAACCCGTTAGTTACAGACGACAGATAGAAATTGCTCCTACCAATTCTTAAGATATGACTTATCAAGCCGGGCGGTGGTGGCGCACACCTTTAATCCCAGCACTCGGGAGGCAGAGCCAGGCGGATCTCTGTGAGTTCGAGGCCAGCCTGGGCTACCAAGTGAGTTCCAGGAATATCTTTATAAATCTCTTATGTATAAGTGATTTAGGGCACATATTTTAAAATTTAAAAGAGTAACCTTTGGCAATGAGAAAGGAAAACATAAAGAGGAGGTCTAATTTCTTATCATCTCACAGATCTGTGCACAATAGGAGCTTTGCAACTAGTAAAACATCCACACATTCTGGAAACATCTTTACAAGAGAAATTTTATTTTTTACATGTGTTTAAAATATAAATTAGTATATCCCCTCATTATCGAATATGGAGAAAAAAGAAAGTTATGCAGAAAATTATACTCACACAACCTACAGAAGCCAGTTGGTAAACTGTTCTACACTCCCCTCCTCTATGTCTATGCAGTTTTATTTTGTCTGTTTGGTTCTGTATTTGTATTACCAGTAGGGTTTAGCACCTTGTGTGCCCATCTGACTTTATATTTCTGGAATTTGCCATTACTGAAAATTCTGCCCCACAGCTCACTGGTAAGCTAGGTAATACTCCATTGAACATGCATACAGTGGCTTAACCAATTATGATCCAGTTATGATACTATTTTAGGCTATTTTGAAAATTCTTCTACATTTATAAATATTGTTTATATCCTTTGATATAAACATTGAACCTTTTGGCTCAACTATATATGATTTTTATACTTTTATTTTTGTCTTTCTTTTGTTTCTGTTGCTATGAGAAATACTTTGGCAAAAAGCAACTCAGGGAAAAAAGGTTTATCCTTTCCAGGTTATCAGTTCCAAGTTACAGTTCATTATTGTGTGGAGGTTGAGATAGAAACTTAATGTATCACATTCACAGTTAAGACAGTTAAGAGCAGAGAGAGAGAGAGAGAATAAGTGCACACTTCCATGCCTACTCTCAGATAGCTTTCTCTTTCCTACTATTCAGGACACCCTGTCTAGGGAATGGTGTCTCCCACAATGGGCTGGCTATCACTATATCAATTAGCAATCAAGACAGGCCTTCACAGCCATGCCAGTAGGCCAACCTGATCTGGACAACTCCTCATTGAGACCCTCTTCCAGGAATTGTATGCTGAGTCAAGCTGACAGTTAAAACTCATCAGCAGAGCTATACAAAGATTTAACATGGTATTTACTACTTCAGTGAATCCCAACAGTGACCCCCTGGTTAAATACTAATGGCATTGGAATCAATTTTTTTTTTTAGGATAAGAAATAGTTCAAAGTTGTTAAATTCTATTTATTGTCGAGTTAGACTACTATCTGGTCTTCCCACTCTGGTCATCACCTTCATGCGGTTCTGACTTGCCCTACAATCAGACAGCAGGGGTGGATAGAGAGATACTACTTCCAGTGATACACCTGTTTAATGTGGTTCGCCAAACAACTCTCAGAAATAACTAACAGTGGAAACTTCAGTCATCTTGATGTCATCATAATTCCATAACTTTACCCAAACTACAATTTTCCCAAGACAAATCTGTGTGGATCCACTCATTATCACTTTTATCTCTCTTTCCATCAGAGACTTTGTAGTCCAGCTCTGGGTGGTGGTAGGCTGGTCAGTGAACACCAGCTGGTGTGTCTCTGGGTTAGTTAACAGCAAGATATTTGGTCGTTAATAAGAAAAAAGATGCATCTCTTCTGCTTCATTGGCAGTAATAACGATTGCCTTGTAAGTTAAAAATTTCCTAATCTATATTAGGAAAGGTCTACATACATACATATATAGGCTCAAACTCACAGTAAAAGTTCCATAGTCTCATACTTTGCATATTGATATTTTATCTAAATTTTATGAGAGAAGAAAAATTAAAAGCCTTCTCCTAAACTGGGATTAAATGAGAAATGAATGTTGAGGAATCAATGACGGGGCCTAGAGAGATGAATCAACTGTTAAGAGTACATACTGCTCTTGTAGAGGATCTGAGTTTAGTTTCCAGACTCCGTCTGATGGCTCAAAGTCTTCTGAAATTCCAGCTCTAGGAGATCTGATGTCTCTGGTTTCCATACACACACACACACACACACACACACACACACACAAAATTAAGACTAAAAATGAATCTTAAAAGTAAGTCAATGACTAATAGTATCCAGATTTTGTCACCACTTATTTATCCTTAGTAGGATGAATTTGTCTTTTTAAAACCACATTGTAGAGCTGAAGAGATTAAGAGTGCTTGTAGTAGCATTATGAACATGAGTTCAGATCCAAGCACCTACATAACAAGCCAACCACAAAAGCCTGAAACCAGTTCTGAAGGATCCCACATCATCTTCTGACTTCTGTGCATGCATCAGTGTGAACATTCACACTCACCTGTGTGCACACACACAGAGAGGTTCAAAATCAATCAATCAATCAATCATCAATCAATATCAATCAAATCTTAATAAAGCAAAGCATTATAAAGTTCTAGGAATGTTGCTCAGAGGTGGAACCCAGTGTGCCTGGAACCCTGGATTTAGTCCTCAAGCCTATAATAATAGTAGTGATAAGAATGACAGGAGGTGATAGTTGTACAAAGAATGCAAGTTCACAGTAAAAACTGAAGAGAAGCATCAACAAAAGCAGACAAGAAACCCACGATATGGCTAAGAAATAAACACTTAAAAGGAAGCATAAGATCCAGATATTGCTCAAACATTTTATAATGATACAAGCAGACGTTTGATTTTAGGTATAAACATTTCATATTTGTTAACAATTTTTTTCATCTAAGTATTTTCGTGATATAGTGTTATTGTGGATATAACCCAATGTACAAACACTTTGTACATTTTATCTGTTACTTATTGTGGCTAAAGAATCATTATCTTTTTGTAAACTTGCATTAAATAATCCTTTCCTATGTGTATGTTGTATCTTGAAGTACTTGTTCAAACAACATTCTTTGAAGTGTAAATACCATGTCAAGAAGGAACTACAACACAAGGCTTCCCATGTCTGAAACTAGGCTTTAAAGAAAGATTTAAAAAAGCCACATTTAAAACAGATCAATATTAAAAATTTGATATCTATTAGTTTTATAAAATGAAGAAATAGAAATAACCAAAAAGAAAACAATATGTTGAAAACTAATAATTATTCTATCATATGTTTATAGTCATGTATGGGTTCACTATTTTTCCCATACCTGTATGCATATAAATATATTTAATATCATTTTTATTATACATCAATCTATATTTTGGTTGTGTATTTAAATATCTCTCTAGAACAATTTTTTTTCCAACAAATTTCCTACTTGTCAGGTAATTGAAAACACTTGCTGAATGAATGACTAAGTCAATAAAATTCAATTGATTTTGGAGATGTCAGATCGTTACTATTTTATTTAATACAAATATCTTTAGTACTTATTCATGCATATTATCTTCACCCACAGCAGTTCAATAATGATTTGTGGGGCTCTATAATGTACAATTAGAACAGTTCTGGTAATAGCGCAGCAGGGTGATTACATCAAAACATGCCAGGAATGAATTCACTGTAAATTTGGAGCATAGATCCTTTATTGTAAAGCAAGGAAGAATTCAAATGACTGAAATCGGTGGTCTGTGTCAGAAGCCAGAGGATGCATCATAAGGTAGATGGGTGGGAGGAAGTGGGGAAGCAGGAACGCCGCAGACTTAAAACACCAGAAACTAACGGAGTGCATACATGTAAGAGCTTGATCTGTGAGGAGTAAACAGAAAAAGGAATCAAATCAAAACAAACTGAAAAATTGGAGACTATAACCACTATATATTGTGAGTTCAAAAAGCTCCTAAAATATCCATATGCAGTATGAAAAAGGTGGCTATGAGCCTGAATGCAAATGAGATGTCAGAGGGATGAGAGACTGTCCTGTGCAAACCTAAGCCAGCAGATTAGGTGACCTTGGTGAAGTCTATACTTTTCAAGGAAATTGTCATGGGATAAATTACTTGAAGATGATATAGCAAATCTGAACCAAGCAGTGACCTTGACAACTTAAAAATTCCATCACAGAACTCTTTTTTAAAAGCCAGACACAGAGAGGTTCACAATTGCAATCTCTCAAATATTCAAAGAATGATTTCTGTGCTATCTGAGCTCCTACAGAGAAGTAGAAAATAAACATCCACAGTTTAGGATGCTAACATCAGCCTCGTGAAGAAAGCTGACAAAAAAAAAAAAAATAACCCAGAGAAGAAAATACTGGTGAGTTGAATGCATGATGCAAACACACTAACTATAATTGAAATATTATTTGGACTCAACACTAAAAAGAGAAGTAGATGATGACCAGTTATGTTTTTGTTTTGTTTTAAATTATGTTTACTTTTAGATGTATTTATTTTCATTTTGTGTGAGTACTTGTTTTGCTTGCATGTATGTATATGTACTACCTATCTGCCTGATCTCAGAGGGGATTAGAAAAGATCACCAGGTCCCCTGAAACTGTACTTATGGATGGTTGCGAACTACCATGTAGGTGCTGGAACACATTTCAGGTCTTCTGAAAGAGTAACAAGTGCTCTTAACCACTGAGCCATCTCTTCAGTCCTGAATGGTGTTTTTAAACATGATTTTTTTTTGTGTGTGTTTTCAAGACAGGGTTTCTTTGTGTAGCTTTGGAGCCTGTCTTGGAACTCACTCTATAGATCAGGCTGGACTCGAAGTCACAGAGATCTGCCTGCCTCTGTCTCTTGAGTGCTGGGATTAAAGGTATGTACCACCACTGCCCTGCTTTAAACATGATTTTCAACAGCATTCTGCATTACAAAATCTGTTTAACAAAGGCTATGAGTTATCCTGACTGCATTAGCCTAGAAATAACTTCAGTGCTAAAATAGGGAGACGGCCTACATGCAACTGGAAACTTCTTAAAATACCATTTTCACCAAATCTTTAGATCTAGATGCAGATGGGAAGTGTTCGGAGGCGTCTGTTCAATTCCAACATGTCTCAGTGGCTTACGCGCCTCGTCATTCAGTGTGTTTTGAGAAGGAAGAAGAGCTATGTTATTGTGCTTCATTGAGACAGATCTGTGCAGCAGTGTTCACTAGCTGCACTCATAACAATAAAAATGAGAAAAACCTCTGAGTGTTCACCCAAGAAGAACGAATCTACAAGCTTGTGTTCTTATGCACTAGCACGCTGCCTGGCAACAGGAAAGCATGAATGGCTGATCTGTGGGACAACGTAGCTGCATCTCAAAACCAGCCTGGATTTAACAAACAAACTAAACCAGGAGAGGAGACACTGTGGTTCCCTTTATATAAGATTCTACAGTGGGAAAACCAGTACACAGCCATAGAAAGTAGAACAGTAGCCTAGGGGAGAATGAAGAGTGACTAGGAAGGAGTGACAGAACTTTCCAGAATCACAACAGGATTTTAAAGTCACTTTCACTTCTCAAGATAGCACCAGACAAGCCTTGCCTATGAGTTTGCTGACTTGGCTGGAATCTTAAGGAGTTCCCAATTCCCAGCCTGGGACACCACTACCCCATCCCACATCCCCTACCACTCACTTACCCCTCTGCCACCACCACCACCATCACCACCATCCCTACCACACAGCCCCTGGCACTGCACAGCCAGGAGTGGAAAAGGTGTGGCCACTACAGTCTGGCAGGGTTCTTTAGACATAAATCATAGAAAAGCCAAAGAAGCCAGTCACACAATGACACTTTGAGAAGGTCACAGCTTTCCCCAGAGGTGAAGAGCTGCCTAGTGTGGCACTGTTCGGTCCAGGAAGCCTGGCTGGAGCAACAAGAGAATGAAGAAAGGACACAGGAAAAATGGGATTGGGTGGGCTGTGCACCATCTGATGGAACAGGACCTTCTACCTAACAACTGGGAAACTCAGCCTGGTTATTATGTACAACACAGGAGGAGGGTTGGGAGGTCTCTGTAGAGAGGAGTCTCAGGCTGTAAACATCCGAAGGAGCATGTGCATGCTTTCTGTACACTCCGTCAATATTTCTTCAGACAAGAGAAGGCTTTGCCAATTCCCAAGGGTGTCTTTGTTACATCTCTGGTGATGTCAGGACTGGACCTCCAGCTGGGACTTCCTTTGCTCCTTACACGTTCATATCCTCCACTTCCTACAAGCAATAGTGTAAAAACACCAGCGGTAGAAATAGAAAATTTGTAGCAGCTGTGCTGGATAGTGTCATGTCAGTTTGACACAAACTGAAGTCATCTGAGAGGAGGGAACCTCAATTAAGAAAATGCCTCTAGCTGGATTGGGATGGCACAGGATTTTAATCCCAGCACTTGGGAGGCAGAGGCAGGTGGATCTCTGAGTTTGAGGCCAACCTGGTCTACAGAGTGAGTTCCAGGACAGCCAGGGCTACACAGAGAAACCCTGTCTTGAAAAACCAGAGAGAGAGAGAGAGAGAGAGAGAGAGAGAGAGAGAGAGAGAGAGAGAGAGAGAGAGAGAGAGTCAGAGATTCAGAGACAGAGACACACAGAGAGAGACAGAGAAAAGAAAAATGCCTCTATAAGATCAGGCTGTACACAAGATTATAGGGCATTTTGTTTGTTTGTTTGTTTGTTTGTTTGTGTTTGTGTATTTGTTTGTTTGTTTGTTTTGAGACAGGGTTTCTCTGTGCAGCTTTGCACCTTTCCTGGAACTCACTTGGTAGCACAGGCTGGCCTTGAACTCACAGAGATCTGCCTGACTCTGCCTCCCGAGTGCTGGGATTAAAGGTATGCACCACCACTGCCTGGCTGTAGGGCATTTTCTTAATGATTGCTAGGGAAAGGCCCAGCCCATGGTGGGTGTGCTGTTCCTGGGCTGGTGGTCCTGGGTTCTATAAGAAAGCAGGCTGGGCAAGCCAGGGGAAGCATTCCAATAAGCAGCTACCCTCCATGGCCTCTGCATCAGCTTCTGTCTCCAGGTTCCTGCCCTGTTTGACTTCCTGCCCTTGGTGCTTTTTATGATGAACTGTTGTATGGAACTTTGAGCAAAATAACCTCCCCCACCAAGTTGCTTTTGGTTATGACGTTTTATCACTAACTGAGACAGCAGCAAATTTTTTATTAAGAAATTTTCTATTCATTTTACATATCAACCACAGATTCCCCTCTCCTTCCTCCTCCCACCCCCCAGCCTTCTCCCCAACCCACCCCTCATTCCCACTTCCTCCAAGGCAAGGTCTTCCATGGGGAGTCAGCAGAGCCTGTTACATTCAGTTGAGGCAGGTCTGAACCCCTCCTCCTGCACCAAGGCTGTGCAAGGTGTCCTACAATAGGCACTGGGCTCCAAAGAGCTGGCTCATGCACCAGGGATGGAGCCCAATCCCACTGCCTAGGTGCCCCCTAAACAGTTAAAGCTAAACAACGAGACAGCAGCAAATTTAAAGGTAGCATATAGAATGGGTTTGGAAAAGTTAAGCTAAGGCTTAGAGAGGTGGCTTAGCAGTTAAGAGCCTTTGCTGCTCTTGAAGAAGACTTGAGTTTGGCTCCCAAGATTCACTTTGGGTGACTCACAACCACTTGTAACACCAGCTCCAGAAGTGCCAATTCCTGTCAGTTGTACTCATGTGCATGTTCTCTCCCTTCCTCCTACCCTCCTCCTCTCTCCCACTCTCTCTCTCTCTTTCTCTCTCCCACTCTTCCTCTTTTGCATACCACACATACACATACATGCATGCATGCACATGCAATTAAAACAAAAAATATTCAGGTAATTGTAGTAGGACAGGCCCACAGGGTTGAGGAAATTGGCTCAATGCATGCCATACTTCCTTATGAGCCAACCTGGAGTCTGCCTGAGGGCCTAGCAACAGGTGTGGTCAGAGTTCCTGTCCTACCCAGCCAATGAGGGACCACCATGCAATGTCACCAGATTGGGACTCAGCCTGGGTGCTGGGAGGAGGGTGTATAAGGCCTTCCCCATTATTGAATAAATGAGTCTGCTGTTTGCCTTCACCTGACTCCCAATGTCTGTGTGTGTTGTTGACACTGTACCTTCTCATCCCCTCGCCAGAGGGGCCTGTTAGGACCCAGTAACAGGTAATGACAAAAATCACCCTTTATACAAGTCGTCAATTCTCCTAAATTGACATGAATGTTCTAATCAAAGTTTTAGTGAATTTTCTATTTTCTTTTCCTCTTTGAAAATCTTACATCCATTTTCTCTATACATGAGGCAGAAAGGAACTGTTGCCAGGATATATAGGCCAATAGAGCAAACAAGAATCTCGAGGTAATTCTACCTTGGGATTTAAACTAAGATATGATAATTTTACCATTTTACCAAGTGCGAAGTGGGAAGAGGGCAGAGCTGTTTCTGTGTATGTTGGTCAACCACTGTCCTATTAAGAAAAATAATAAATCGAAACCCTCCATCTACCCATCACACAATAAACTCCAGTTAGTTAAAACAGAAGATAGTATAAGAGAAGTGAGTGATTATACAAGTCTAGAATAGTAAAAAACTACAGTAATTACATCAGGAATAAGAGTATTCTGACACAATCTGAACATTGACAGATTCAAATACGTAACAGCAGTTCCATGGGTATGAAACATAATCACAAAGACAAACTGCAAAGGGTTAGCAGCATACACCACAGACAAAGACATGTTCATGTTTGTATGACCGATTTTCTAAATCAACAGGAGCCATGCAGTTAAAATCTTATTTCTCCAGCTTGGAAAAACAGATGAACACTTTAAGCCAGGTACCTGTTTGAGGCATGGGGTGGGTATCTGAGTACAATGACGGCAGTCTTGTTACCTTTTGTGGAAAGCAAAACATGTCCAGAACTTGCCAAATAGTCCCTGCGACACAGCAACTCCTCCTAGTCAAGAGATACTGGTCTAGAAAGAAATTTTCATCTCTGACAGAGTAAGGGGGTAGATTTAAAATAAGATGGATCTCTGCCCTCACTCATTTTCCAGTTCCTAGTCCTGGAAACGTTCCATATTTCTGTTGCTGAAGCTATAACAGTGGCAATAACCAAACCTTCCCCAGTTCTTGACCCCTCTTCATCTCCCTCCCCCCACCCTCTGCTGCTTTCTGGCCCCTGAGTTTGTGGTCCAGACCTGGTTCCAGGCCAGCACACTCACAGAACACAGTGGTCCTTTCCAATGTGTCCAACAGCCACATTTCCCTGCAAGCACAGTAATGACGTCTCAGGTTTCAAAGCTCCATGGAGTTTGTGATGACATGGAATTTAGAGTCCTGCTCTGACACTGCCTGGGGCTGCCGGGAAGGGACTCTCTGAGTCCTGTTGACACTGTTGTGTCCCACAGCTTCATGGTGGCTTGCGATGGGTTTTTCCAGCTTGACTCATGATCTCTTGAGGACTCAAAGGAGTCTGAACCGGAAAAGCGGCAGGCTTGTGAGGAGCTACATTTTGCTCCCAGCTGGCTGCTCTTGGTGTTGAAGGTGAGTCTGTTTTTATCACCCCTTAGAATGCTTCAGAATGTCTAAAAGACTTGGGACTTTTCCAGGGAAATCTGCCCCTAGCTCCCTGAAGTGCTAAGAAATGTCTGAATCTTCTCTAAGCCTAAGCCAGGAATCTGCAGCCCTCCTAGAGAGAAGAGGGGAAAGATGGCTGGGAGAAATAAGACATGGAAAAGTTGAGAAGATGAATGGTCCCTGGGAGAGAGAGTTCATCCAGGGCTGGGTTGGGAGAGTAGGAGAGGAAGTTGAAGTGTCTTGCCATGCCAGAAGTGCTCAAAAGATCTGAATGTGGCCAGACTGGAGGGGTTCCCCTCAGCCACATCTGGTGTCACTTTATCAACACCATAATAAACAGTGGTCACTTTTTAAGAATAAAATAAAAATCAAGAGTTGATGATGATTTTTTAAAAAGAGTAGATACAGAAGTTAGACAAAGTGAATGTGAGAGCATGGAAAGTTCTTTAACAGAGGGGTTACTACAAATAATGGACATGATGGTGATGGGCACAAAACTGCAGAGGTTGGTCCTGTACAGAGGAAGGTGCAGATTTTCTTCAGGTTATCACTCTTCCTAAATACTATTTTCAAGTTTTAACTGCTTGTGTGATAGATGTGTAAATAGTCTCCTGTGAAGATCTGTTCATATTCTAACACTCGAGGGCAATATTGTAGCCTATACTTGTGCTAGACAATCCTTGGCAGAATCTATATTTCCTCTCCATTTACATATCTCAGACAGAAGGTCTTCCCAGCACCGTTTCCCTGAGCAAAGGCATTGTGCAGCCTGCAGAGTGAGTGGAACTGAAATTGAACCCATTGTTCTTCATGTTAAAATGGCTGATGGATGTGGGGTTGTTTCTACCCACAATGCTACTGTTTCGTGATCACACATGGTCTTATCTTAGCTTGCTGTCCTATAAAATAGCCAGGACACATGCCTTTGTGACTCACCTACTACCAGTTGGAATCCTCCTTTGGTCATAAGGCCAAACCCTACAAAGCACATTGGCATTGGGACCATACAGCCCTGAAGCTAAGGCTGAAGTCAGAGCCGGCTAGGTGGGGTGTGCCAGGTTTTCAGTGCTCTGCTTTAGGGTTCATTGAGTTTGCTGGACCTTAGTTTATTTTCCTCCCTTGGATTCAGTGCTCTGTTCCAAGAATGTGTCCTGGTTCCTGCCATCCTAAAACTGGAGGAGTGTCCAAACATGTTAAGAGATCATCCTGATATCAGCAAGAAGCTGGGCCAGCAGACGGCCCTCCGCCCACTGACTTTCTGATTCTTGAGCTTCCGAGTGTCCCTTCAGAAGTCACCACCAGCCACCAGCACTGCTGGTTCTCTGAACAATGTTGTGCCTCCATCTTCTCCCAGAAGTCTTGCCTCTTTCTAGTGAGAGCTGCCAGTGAAGTGCCTTCTGGCCCCTCTTCTCTGTGGCCTTTTTTTTTTTTAAGAGAGAAAGGTAGATCAATGGAATTTAATCAAAGATCCATATATAATTCTACACATGATATAGACACCTAATTCTATATCAAAGATGTCAAAATTACACAATGGGAATAAGTAAGTATCTCTAACCTATGTTGCTGGTATAACTGGATGTGAACATGTAGAAGAATGCAAATAGATCCATACCTAGTGCATATTTTTTTTTAAAAAAAAAACAAGTTAGTCCACTAGGTTGGCTTAGAGTGCAGCACAGTGACATTTAGTGGAAGATAATTAGTGTGTATTATTAATGAAACCCAAAGATTATGATTTAAAACTAATTTATTGTTATATGATATAGTGAAAAAGTTATGTGTCAATGTGTCATGTGACAATGGCCTTTACTTTGGGAAGCAGTAATTCCTCATCTGATGTGGTGTTCAGTGGGAGCCCTTCTAAATTCTCACTGATGGCACCCTGCTGCTGGAATTTCCATTAGTTTATTTTCTAGGAGGGTGGAGTCAGACGGAGGATGGATGCAAACAGGAGTGTTAGGATCAATTTGCCCTCAGATATGTGCTTCCCAAAGAGACTGCTGGACAAGCCTGAGATGGAGAAGAAAGCACCCAAGCATACCACAAACAATATGCTGCCACAAGGAGACTATTCCTGCCTGTGCTCCTCCTGGGCCACATGACTGGAGACTAAATAAATAAGTAAATTGAAAGCAGAGATGATCAAAAAGACACCAAAGGACAGAGATACCAAGGAGAGATGTTCCAAGTTCTACTGTTCAGTGATGCATAGGCCTGTCACCTGAGAGTCCAGTCTACCGTCCATCCTTTAGACTGTGGGTCCCTGCCTCATACAGGGTCATGTAACTGAATGGGTATGATGAAAAATATGGCAACAGTATTTTTTGAAGACATAATGACTAAAATTTAATTCACAATCAAATGCATAGCGTTTCTGGCAGAACTCTACGTTTGGCTCTGCGTGACTTCACTGCCACCTTGGTTCCGAACCACCGCGTGTGTGCTCTGCACTGTGCACCCCACCATTCCGTGTAACATCGTCAAGTGCTGCCTGAAATGCCTCCACTTAGATTCCAAGCCATTGTGTCCTCGACCTCAGAGTGCTATTACTGCGTTCACAGTTTTTGCTCTTATAGAAACATGGTGGTTAATGGGGGAGAACAAAGACTTTGAATGTTTTCCTACAACCAATCTTCAGCGTGTAAGTATCAAATTAGTACATTTTTAAAATTGTACTGTTAGAATATTTAATTTGTGGTTTGAGCTGCTGTCTTGAATTTCATTTTTTTTTAAGTCATTAAATGAATTTTGGCTTGAGATTAGGGCCGAATGTCAAGAATTTCTGAAATGGCCTTAAATACACTTCTACAGTTTTATACTATATATTTATGCAAAGTAATTCTCAACATTGATTACTATAAAATCTAAGCATGAATCATCTTGGGCAAACACTAGCTGTTTGATCAGCCTGTCCAATATGGGCCATATACAGGCAAGGATAGCTACGGATGTAGTCTAACACCAAGTCAAAAACTTACTTAAGCCATTGGGAGACAGTTATTTGTTTGCTTTTATGATACTACCGGGCAGCTCTCAAGCATCAACTCTGTAGATGACAGATTCACGTTAGAAAGCCTGAAGAGATGGCTCAGCAGTTAAAGGTAGAGAACTGCCCTTGTAGAAGACCCGAGTTCAGTTCCCAGAACCAACTTTGGGAAACTCACAAATGTCTGTAACTTCAGCTCCAGGGGATCCAATACTCTCTTCTGGCCTCTGAGGGTACCTGTACTCATGCACACATATCTACCCCCCCACTCTCCACACACAGATGTACACACAATACTCACAATTAAAAGAACACATTATGTTAGAATGTCAACAGGTTAGATGTGCCTGTGAGGCTACATTCTGAAATATCAATAGTCAATATTTAATATTTTTAATATAAAATTCAATAGTTTATTTAAAATTAAACAAGCACACTGGGCAATGATGGCACACACCTTTAATCTCAGCACTCTGGAGGCAGAGGTAGGCAAATCTCTGAGTTTGAGACCAGGCTGTTCTACAGAGTGAGTTTCAGGACAGCTAAGGCTACAGAGAGAAACCCTGTCTCAAAATAAATAAATAAATAAATAAATAAATAAGTAAATAAAACTAAACATGCATACCCATCTCAGCATAAAAATGTAACAAATTATGTGTATACCTAAAAACTTTAATGAAATAAATTTCTTTATAATTTAATATTAGTAAATGCTTGATTTGGTTATCTTTTTATGCTTATATCATTGGGGTCCTGAAAATGTTTTTAGGCAAAAAGAGGTTGAGAACAGGGAGGAACAGAAAGCCGGATCTGTTGTCCCATGTCTGGGACTCGCTTCTTTCCCTGGCCCTGTGCTGTCTGGTGACCACTGCAGCTCCAGCTAGCCAGCCACACTCAGGACGTGTCTGGGGAGCTGAAGAAGGGCAAAGCGAGCAGGTGACGACATCCAGCAACTGCAAACAAACCTTGGAGGTAAGCCTTGCAAGGACAGGGTGGTTCTGAGCACAGCCCATTTCCATCTAGTTGTGGAAGATGTTTCTAGAAAGAAAAGTAATGGCTGCAAAATGAAGGGCCTGATAGACTCTCTCTCTGTCTGCTTCTATCTCTGTCTCTGTCTCTCTGTCTCTATGTCTTTCTGTCTCTGTGTCTGTCTCTGTCTTTCTTTCTCTCTTTCTCTGCATCACAGCAGGGGAGACAATGGAAAGTTTGAGATAGATTATACTCATAAGTCAATTCAATAGTCATTTTGGCAAGTGCATACTCCATTCAAGGTACTGGACCAAGCAGCATTAGGTGATAAGTAGGTATGAAAGTGCTGAAAAAAAAAACTAGGGAAAAGGTCTCCAGCTCTGGCAATTGGTTTTGATTATTCCTCAGCAATATAAGCATCCAAAGAGATGACCTCATCTATTCCACAGGCATGACCAGAGATGATGGCCCAGATGTTCTGAAATAAACAATGTGAGCACAAGCACATAGCTGCAGAGCCCTGTAATCACCCAAGAAGAGCTTAGCCCACGCTCCTGTAAACCACGGTAGAGGCTACATCAGAAAGCAACTGGAAGCTTTAACCCAGCCATGCTGTTCTTGGGTTCCTGTTTCACAGATGGCCCCAGAAACACCCTGCAAAGTGTTATCACCCAGGGAGGATGTAAGCACAGATCCTCCTGTCCACAGAGTTCTGCCAAGGAATGAATTTTCTTCTATCTCCATTACTATAACATTTGTGTCCCTCCACTGGGAATTTACATTTTCTTGAGTCCGAAATCCTTTTCTCCAAATTTCACAGAAAAGGAAGTATCTTAGTTAGTATCACCAATTTCTATTGGTGAAAATGAGACACCATGACCAAAAACCAAGTTGGGGAGAAAAGGGTTTATTAGGCTTACACTTCAGCACTGTTGTTCATCACCAAAGGAAGTCAGGACAGGAACTCAAACAGGGCAGGAGCCCAGAGGCAGGAGCTGATGCAGAGGCCATGGAGGGGTGCTCCTTACTAGTTTGCTTTCCATGGCTTGCTCAGCCTGCTGCTTTCTTATAGAACCGAGGACCACCAGCTCAAGGATAGAACCACCCACAAAGTTGCAGGGCCCTCCCCCATCAATCGCTAATTAAGAAAATGCCTTACAGCTGGATCTTTTTTTTTTTTTTTGGTTTTTCGAGACAGGGTTTCTCTGCGTAGTTTTGCGCCTTTCCTGGAGCTCACTTGGTAGCCCAGGCTGGCCTCGAACTCACAGAGATCCGCCTGCCTCTGCCTCCCGAGTGCTGGGATTAAAGGCGTGCGCCACCACCGCCCGGCCTTTTTTTTATTTTATAATTTAATTTAATTTTCTCCCCCTCTCGCCCCCTTCCCCTCCCCCCCAGCCCACCTCCCATTCGCATCTCCTCCAGGGCAAAGACTCCCCTGGGGATTGAGTTCAACCTGGTAGATTCAGTCCAGGCAGGTCCAGTCCCCTCCTCCTAGGCTGAGCCAAGTGTCCCTGTATAAGCCCCAGGTTCTATGAACCAATAGCTGAGGAGCCCCCAACTGGATCAGGCCCTCTGGATAAGTGAGATAGTTGATTAGCTTGATCTGTTTGGGAGGCATTGAGGCAGTGGGACTGGGTCCTGTCCTCAGTACAGCTGGATCTTATGGAGGCATTTTCTCAATTGAGGTTCCCTCCTTTCAGGTAACTCTAGTTTATGTGTCAAGTTGACATAAGACTAGCCAGCAGAGAAGGCTTTTGCTCTGTTATTCATTTGTCTGCACAGTACCCAGTACAAACTATAGTACACAGTAGGCACTTTGTTCTCAGTACTGTGGTAGGTCTCATAGGAGCGAGATGCACAAGATGATGGCTATAGAGATGGGTGGTTGGGACAGAGCAATATAGGTGCCCCCCTTGCCCCAGTTTATCTTCACATTGAAATGGAATTGGGAAAGAGGTACTGATTCTGACTAGTACTAATGACTTCTGTTCCTTTAGGCTGGTGGGACCTAAACCCACATTTGAATTATTTAGATGAACAATAACAGGAAAATTGAGAGCAAGTTCAAAGCCCCAATAGTTAAGAATGTGGTGTGACTAAAAAAAAAAAAAAAAAAAAAAAAAAGGGCTGGAGAGATGGCTCAGTGGTTAAGAGCACTGGCTGCTCTTCCAGAGGTCCTGAGTTCAATTCCCAGCACCCACATGGTGGCTCACAACCATCCTTATGAGATCTGGGGCCCTCTTCTGGCCTGCAGGGATATGTGCAGACAGAACACTGTATACATAATAAATAAATAAATATTAAAAAAAAAAAAAGAATGTGGTGTGGCTACAACCTACTGCTGTCAGCCAAGGTCTACCCAGCCTTCTCACTAGCTCAGACTCGAGTTAGACAGAAGGCTTTATTTACTCAAGGAAAACATTATTAACAATATTGAATATAATTGACTTCCTGCACAAGGAGATACAATTGCAAAGTGTTTTATTAGTTATAGTATTATACTCTATGTTGGTATTATTTTTAGAATAACATAGTACCTTCCCAGAACCAGCCTCTCTGAAAATATTCCTATTACATAGTAAAGGAACATGACTTTAAAACAAGGTATTTCAACACAGAACATTTTTTACATAACTCTTTTTGAATAGGTACAGAAAGTTATGTTCATATATACAGTAACTACAAGTGCATAAAGGCCTTGGGAACAGAAATGGAGATTGTAAGCAGATCACTATCAGAATGTCACAACTCACATTCCATGTTCATTAAAACATGGTGTAGAGTATTTCAGTTTGTGGACAGAGTAGAAAAATGTCCCACAGAAAACAATGACAGCATATGTGTCTTATCCTCACATTCATAAGGGCATCTACTTATTTATTAATTTGTTGGACAAAACTTTGTGTTACAATAAAAATAATTTAGACCCATAGATTCAGACATGAATAAAGCATGGCCTTACCCTGGAATAACTCACTCTCTAATGAGTGCTAGGACAAAGAATAGTCATCCAGAGTATATTACCTCGGTCTCCATGTCATAGGGACAAGATCAACTAAGTCACAGAGATGAGAAACATGGAACACAAAGGTGTCAGGTTGCATTTACAAAGAGGAAGGATCTAGTTAAAGGTCTAAGACAGAAAATGTATGCTATCAAAGCTGAAGTACAAAAATCTGTATCTATTAATTAGGAATAAACTGATATATTTGTTCAAAACTGACCCTCCATTTCTGACAATCACTTTTCATTTCCTTTTCCTTTTCCAGTGACTTTACTCCTAACCTAGGTTTTGAAACTGGGTAATTTTTTTAATGTGTTATGTTTTTTAATGTGTTATGTTTTTCATTTAAGAAACAGATTCCACCCCCAAGAAATTGAAGAATATTACCCAATGGACAAAGTTCCCCAAAGATAATGGTGGTAAACTCTAAGAAAAAAATTTAAAAAAACTTCAAAGAGTATGATAGGGACTCCCCATACAGGGGGAAATGCAGGGAGTGAGTATTTGGAGACAAACTCTACTAGGTGTTTCCATCTAGCACTATTTGGTACCTACTGGAGACCTCAGACTTACCAGGCTGCTGAAATGTACAGAAATGAACTATCATGGAACTCTCAGGATTGTCATTAATTCTGAGGTAAGGAGTAGAGGAAGCCCAAAACAGACCAGGAAGACCCGAAGAGGAGAGACCCAGACAAGGAAAGTGACTTTTTAAAATGGGCCCTTGAGCACATAAAAAATGTAACATGGGCAGAGTAACTCCAATAAGCCAACTAAGAATAAAATTACAAAAAAAGATTTTTAACTGCCTTCCAGAGAAAATTACTTCAGATAAATTAATGACTACTAAAACAGATGGAATAAAGACCCAAATCTCTTCAGAGAAATGTAACAGGATACAATCTTGGATGGTATCCTAACACAGTCAAATATACTACATAAAATAACTGACACACAGAATCAACAGAAAGTCATTCATGCCAGAGAGGGAATACAATCAGAAGACATTGAACTCAAGGTGAGACACATGTTGAAATGACCAAAGAAATAAATGAGTTATTATGATTGTGTTCATGGATCTAAAGGAAAATATGGTTATAATAAATCAATAAACATGAAACCTCAACAAAAATGAACAGAAATGATGAAAATAATATGAGCAAACTTCTGAAGGGTTTATCTGAGGCTTCATAGAAGGGGTACAGAACAGAATCTCATGGATTCTCCCTGGGAAAGTGACTACAAGCTAATGAGAGACTGGAGTGTGAGCACAGCTGGATTGTGGAACCTCTGTGTGCTGGTGACTCTGAGGTCCTCTCACTCTTCTTGTTGGCATTGTCTATTGAAGTGTCCTTTCCTACCTCATTGGATGTTGGATCTGAGAGCAGGCAAAACATCCACACTCTTCGTAATCTTACATAGACATAATCTTACATAGACGTAATCTTACATAATCTGGGCCTGACGGTGAGACCAGCTTCAGGCAAGAGTGTTAGCACAGGTCACTCAAGCCAAGAATTGGTACAGGCACCATGGCTTTTCCTCTTTGAACACTCCTCAATTGAACCATATGCCATGCTGGGAGGAAGCTCAAGTGAGTCAGGTAGAGTAAGCTTAGGGGAAAGGGAGACATACCCAAGGGAGGTTGCAGTTGTGTCTCTGGAGAGACGATTTTAAATATCCCATCACTACAGTCAAGTGCAAGACAGATACGAGCCTAAAACTGAGAGCAGGTTGTTGTGGCAACTTTAAGCCTTCCATTAGAGTCTATTTTTTGTACCTCTGCACACCAGGAAAAGAAACTTAAATAAAATATTTATGAATTGGTTTTAATAGTCATATAAAAATGCTGACCAACCATGAGTAAGATAGAATAAAGTGGTGTGGAAATAGACCAACTATTAAAAAATATGAATAGAAAACCCACCGATAACTATTGAAGTACAAGACACACAAGTTGTTTAAGTGAGGGTAGTGTGGGAACCACATGATGATTTTAGAAAGTAAGACTTTGAATGAAATTCCTTTTCTTTCAATGAGGGGAATAAACGTACTTGGTACCCCACACAGAGCACAGATTTTCTCTCCTCAGACAGTTAGGATTCCCTTAGTGACTGTTTTAGTTGTTGAGCCCCATCCCCAGTTACAATCTGAACTAAAAATAAAACCAACTTGGCTTTCCATGGGGCTGACCTTGAGCATGACAGGTCTGAGTTTGCTTGCAGATGATACCATGTTTCCCCCCCTCCCCCACCCCCTACCTTTGTTCTCTGCCCTCTATTATCACTTGCTCAGTAGATGACTTGAATTCAAATCTCCAACTTGAGCATTTTCCCCGTAGCATTTGAGATATAGGAGGAATAGGTTTGCTGCCGTGAGGACCAGCCTTCATCAACTCAGGGATTGAGGGGGATCCATGGACTTGGCAAACGAATCACTCAGCTTGACTTTTCTGCCTGAGGGAGTAAAACTTAACTCTCTGGGGCCAGAAAAAAGAGGAAACACACACACACACACACACACACACACACACACACACACACACACACACACACACACACACACACACACACACACACACACCTCCAACATCTCACCTAGGGTGCTGATGAAAGGCAAGACTTCAGCAGGTCAGAGAAACTGAAGAGGAGACACAGATCAGATGAACTACTGGACAGACAGACAGACACAGGAGGACTTTTCTGAGGGCCAAGGCTTAGTTCTTCATTTTATTGTGCTTTCTGTTGCTTGTTCTACTCTATTCCTTTTCTGTTCTGTTTTTCTACCCTGATGTTTCTCTTCTGTCTATCTTGATGTCTTCCTTCTAACTAACTTTATTTTTCCCCTTACAACTTATACACCCCAGCAAAATTTTTCAATCAGTATACAAATTACAATATGGTTACATTCTATTTTTAAGTGAATGACTACCATAAAAACAAATAAAAAAACAACATTTTCCAAACCCCTTACATGATTAAACATGTTACATATTATAGGTGAAAAACAAGTTGTCCCAAGAACCCACATACATTCATACCAAAGCAACTTGTTGTAGATTAACAGAGATATTTTTCTCAGCCAGTTCTCTTACTGGCAGGCTGCATTTTGTGGTTACAAAGAAAGGATCAATCACTTTATTATTTCTCTGAAATGGTAATCTTATAAAAAATCTTTTAAAAAACCACAAATCTAAACTTTTATATATGAAAAACAATCAGCTCTACTTTAAATCCTTAGGGTATATGGTGATATTTTATTTGTACTGAAATGTGATTTTATTTGTATGTTAATAAAGTTGCCCAGGGGGTCAGAGCCATCACGAAAGCCGGGCGGTGGTGGCACATGCCTTTAATCCCAGCACTTGGTAGGCAGAGCTAGGTAGATCTCTGTGTGTTCAAGGATACAGCCAGCATTGGAGACACACACCTTTAATCTTAATACCAACCATAGAAGACCTGGAGGTCTGTGCAGACAGGCAGTGATGAGGCAGTCATGTGGTTGGGTTTATAACCAATGAGAAGGCAGAACAGAAAGTCTTTATAAAGACAAACACACAGGAAGTAGCTCTCTTTCAGAGAGGTAGGACCACCACGAGAGGAAGGGTAAGGTTTTTAGCTCTGACCTCTTGGCTTTCTTCTTTGCATTGGTTCTGTGTTTCTTATTTAATAAGACAGTTGGTTTCTTCTACAAGGGTGCATATCCACTCATCAACAGTTTCTTTATATCAGTAAGCTGAGGACAGAAATGATTACAAGGAATTAATCATCACCTTTGATCACCAACCCATCCTAGCAAGAAAGGTCCATCAACCTGCAATAGCCAGGCTGCTGTTGTTCTTGGTTTTTTACCTCAACAAGTCCCTCACTCAACTATGTGTCTTTCTAAACTTTAAATTCTTCCCCAAGATTTTCTACCTCAAACCCATCAATGAAAACATCTTAACCTAAACTTACTAACAATTTTACATATATAAATTCTTCCTAAGGGTTGTGGTTGAAACATTAATCTACTCCAGCAGCAATGCTTGGGAAAAAGTCAATCACTGTTATTGTAAGTACCAGTAACAGTGCCCAGTGAGGTGCTAGAACCCCCTGAGAGTTTTCACACAACTCATAGTGGTGACTGTGAAGGCAACAATCAGAGATATGCCCAATAACAGCATGAAGTCCTCAGACCTGGGATCTTGAGATTTGAGACTGTGTTATTTGAACAAGTACAGAGAAGAACCTTGCAACCCAGATTCCAAACCCTTGAGGATAAAGAATTCCAACATTTGTCACATCTGCCTCAAAGACTATAATGGAACTTCAAACAAAATAGGTTCCCTTCAATTCCCCCATGTCACCGCCGGAACTATTGACCAACAATTAGGTCATCTCCTAGCATAAGTCCTCAAAGCTAATAGCCCTGGAACTGTAGCATGCCCAGGCTCTAGCCATTTTCTATACTGCCTTAGTCTTCTCATAACAGTGGTCTTGCAGAGGACCCAAGTTTGGTTCCCAGCACCCACATTGGCACTGCTCTCAACCGTAATTGTTTGTTTTTACTCTTTTGGTCTTTTGGGAGGCCACCACCCAGCTCCCAAATAAATCACACATGGGGGCTTATTCTTAATTATGAATGGCCAGCCTTAGCTAGCTTTGTTTCTAGCCAGCTTTTCTTAACTTTAAATTATCCAGTCTACCTTTGTGCCTCTGGGCTTTTCCTGTTCTCTTACTTCTATAAATCTTACTCTTACTTAGTGGCTTGCTACGTAGCTGGGTGGCTGGCCCCTGGAGTCCTCCACCTTCTTTGGCTACTACTTCCTTTCACCCCTCCATCTTTTCTCCCTTCTCCTCCCAGATTTTACCTTCTATCTATTCTCTTTGCCTGCCAGCCCCACCTATCCTTTCTCCTGCCTTGCCATTGGCTGTTCAGTTGTTTATTAGACCATCAGGTGTTTCAGACAGGCACAGTAACTCAGCTTCACATAGTTAAACAAATGTAACATAAACAAAATTAACATACCCTAAATATTAATATTCCACAACACTCAACTGCCTCTAACTCCAACTCTTGGATTCTGGCCTCTGTAGGCGTTGAAATGCATTCATTTGCACATATACACTCACATATATACATAAATTAAAAATAAAATAAATCTTTAAAAATGTCCAAATTCAAAGTCTAGCAGGGCTGTACTGTCAAGTCTTCATCGTTTGACAAAAGAGTGGCAAAATTAATTGGTTAACTGTACATGGTTTAAGCAACTGGGAACTTTGGAAATGGGTGACTTGTCTTGTATTCAAAGAGTGTCCATAAGAAGCGGCCTCTAACCTCAGTGCTACAGGGCCTCCATGGCACGTGCTATCCTGATGGCTTTCCTGGCTTTTTGAATACTCAACTCCGTTTTCTGTCTCTCTTCACATCACTGTGTTATCTGTGTGTCTCTATCTCCTTCTACCCTCTCTTACAAGGACGCTTTTCACTAGATTCAGGGCTCGCTTAGATAATTCACCAATAAAATCTTGCTCTTGAACGCCTTAAGCTCATCACTTCTTCTGTGATAGGAGGTAACATATGTAATATGGTACACTCAGGTTCATGGACAGAGACTTTAAAGTTCCCTGTTCAGTCTACCACATTATGTAATAAAAAGTTAGGATTTAAAACATCAGAAAATGCTAAAAGAAATCTAGACCCTGTGGTAAATGAGAGGAGAAAGATGAGTGGGGATAAGGGATAGCCTACAGTGTTTAATCTCACAAACACATTGTTAAAATGTTCAATTCTTCTTCTGTTTTTATAGTCATCAAAGCTTTTGTTTTTAATTAAACATCTCAAAGTAATAATGATGTGCAAAAAGACCATAATTGTACTCTTGGCAGAAGTACACATGGGGTAATTACTAGGGACATCCTGAAAAGCATGATGGGACATTAACTAAAATCCACCTGTTTATCCTAAGAAAATCACCAGAGATATTTGTAGTTATGCATAGACAAAAGCCATCACAGCTTCAGTTATTTTTAGAAGTGAAACTTGGGGAAGGGACCCAAGCATCTTACAGTGGGAACTGCTTGTTCAAACTGTGGGTTATCCATATAAAAACATAGTACAAAATGTTTAATAATGCATAAGGTTGCAATCTGCATTGAATTACAAAGGCAAGCTTTAACACGATGCAGAGAACAAAATAGTTGGAACCACATGGGTGGTTATGTGTTGTGGGGGTGTGTATGGGGAGAATAGGGACATAGTACATGCCCATGATGTATGCATGGGACCTCAGAATAGATGGAGAAACAGTGAAATTATATTAGCAATGTAGCATTCCACAAATGACATTCATATAATTTACTTATTCATTATGGTTTTGAAAATAAAATTTATTGTATTTGATAAATCCATGGCTTGGAATTAGTAACTCAATAAACAGTTTTCTACAGAAAATAAACATTAAAGCACCCCAAACCAGATGTCAGAAAAGAACAAAGCATTCTCAATCTCAATTCTAGTTTGCTTCAGATGCTTCAGATCGATTTGGTTCTAAGGGCCTTCATAAGAACGTCTTGAAAAGTTCACAAGAGGGCACTGGAAAACATTTGTGTGAAACTTTAAACAGAGCACATGACAAACACACACTGAAGCTGGATGAGCACCTTTACAGCCATAGGTTCTCGGGAAATGGTTTCACTATTTGAGATGCTGCAGTTGCTTAGCAAAACTTTCCTTGAGTGTTCCTGCTTCTCTGTGATGCTTCCTTACCCATCCGTGGCTTTGCATCCCATGGCTTCTGCTCTGCTTGACCATTGTTGACATAACAATCACTTCAGCACATTCAGAGCTGCTTGCTGGCTCCTTAACCTCTCTAAGTGTTCTTATGTGAAAAACTGCTGACTTGTTCCCTGGGATAATTCTCTCTAGCCTCCCTCTTTCCTCCCTCCTTCCTCCCTCCCCCTCCCTCCCCCCTCCCTCCTTCCCTCCCTCCCTCCCTCTCTCCTTCCCCTCTTCTATGTTGAAAAAAAGCAAAGATAATAAACATTTGTGCTGCATAAAATCTCCTGACTCTGGAAAAAAAGATGTATAATTTCTCTAATCAAGGAAGTTTTCATGTTGCCTAACTTGTCTCCTTTTCATGGTTCTGTCATATCAGAGTTCAGAGCCAGTGCTCAAGGGCCTTAAAAGAGACTTCTCTAGATTTTCATGGCCTGGAGCCAATTTCCAACAGGTTCAGAACTTCCTTGTGTATCCAACATGTACTGGAGCCAGCAGGTTTCTTCCAACACCTCACACACAAGGAAAGTCTGTGTGCATCTTTGTGTTTTCCTTGGACAGCATCTCTGAACACAGTTTCATACTGGGACTAGTTAATGATTATATCTTGTTACTTTTGTGAAGAGTTGCCTTTTTTCTTTTTTTCTTTCTTTCTTTCTTTCTTTCTTTCTTCTTTTTTTTTTTTTTTTTGGTTTTTGGAGACAGGGTTTCTCTGTGTAGCTTTGTGCCTTTCCTGGAACTCTCTTTGGAGACCAGGCTGACCTCAAACTCACAGAGATCCACCTGCCTCTGCCTTCCGAGTTCTGGGATTAAAGGCATGCGCCACCACTGCCCAGCGAAGAGTTGTCTTTTTTTCTTTTTAATTTTTTTTATTTTTTTACTTTATTATTATTATTATTTTATTTTATTTTACAATACTATTCAGTTCTACATACAGCCACAGATTCCCTTGTTCTCCCCCTTCCTGCCCCCCTCCTCTTCCCCCCAGCCCACTCCCCATTCCCACCTCCTCCAGAGCAAGGCCTCCCCCAAGGACTGAGATCGACCTGATAGACTCAGTCCAGGCAGGTCCAGTCCCCTCCTCCCAGATTGAGCCAAGCGTCCCTGCATAAGTTCCAGGTTTCAAACAGCTAACTCATGCAATGAGCACAGGACCTGGTACCACTGCCTAGATGCCTCCCAAACAGATCAGGCCAATCAACTGTCTCACCTATTCAGAGGGCCTGCTACCTGGAAAACAGGACCCCAAGAAAGACACAAGGATCGCCCAATGACGGAGAAATGGCTGAGATCTACATGAACAACCTAGACATGAGTGGGAGCAATGAAGGGCGAGGGTCGAGGGAAAGAGAGTGGGAGATCCCAGCTGGATCAAGAACAGAGAGGGAGAACAAGGAATAGGAGACCATGGTAAATGAAGACCACATGAGAAAAGGAAGAAACAAAGTGCTAAAGAGGACCAAAGAAATCCACAAAGATACCCCCACAATAGACTGCTGGCAATGGCCGAGAGACAGCCAGGACTGAAGAGTTGTCTTTTTAATGTAAAGAACAGTGAGTGAGGAAACTGTCTTTGCTAAAAGTGCCACCTATTCATACTGTGGTCTCAGGTCCTGGAGAGACTGAGGCAGGAGAATCACTTGAGCACAGCCTGGGAAACATAACTAGACCCTATCTCAAGTGATGATGATGATGATGATACAACTTTTCATTCTATAAAGACCAGAGACTGATATTTATAACAACTGAGTTTATACAGACACATACATCCATGGCCCTACAGATCACTTAAAGCAACTACATTACCTTGGAGTGAACTGAACTACTACTTTGCAAGCAGGTTAGCATGTCTTGTCTGATAGCTAAAGTTCAAGAAGACAAACAGGTCACTCATATGAGAGAAGAACATGAGTGTGCAAACTCTGAGATTTTGTCACCTGTGACATGTAGCTTGAAGGATCCACTAAAGTCCTCTGGGTGCCATTTTCTCCCCTGTGACTTGAGTTAGCTAAGGCAATGGTCTCTGCTTTAATTGAATTCTCAGGCACACACTTCTATAGTCATGATGATAATTTTGAAGTTGACAGACACGAGAAAAATAGGTACTACCTATATATGGGTCAGGGGGTAAAAGCATGTGCTGAGTAAGCATAAGGAACAGAGTTCAAATATCCAGAACCCAAGTAATAGAGTGTTATAATGATCATTTGTAATCCCAGCACTCTTAGTAGGAAATGGGAGGCACAGGAAACACTGGACACACACATACACACAAAAATTACTTTGGAGAAAACAAGCCAAAGAAAGTATTTTTCAAGATCATTGGATTCAAAAGTAAACTCCCTTCTGAGGTGAGTTTTACATACTTGGTACAATTCCTTGAAATGGCATTTGAAAAAGACATCCTAAAATAAAACCCATGGTCATGAAGAAACAAAAATGATTACCAAAGGCTCCTGTGTTGGAGGTTATGGGGTGAAAGTTATCATCTGTTTCATAATTCTTGAATTCTGACTATGCAGTGGCAACAGCAGAGCCTGAATCACATTGTGAGAAGAATCCTTGCAGTAACTTCTACAGGCATGCATGACCTTGCACTTCCCGTACTGTTCCAAGGTGCCTATCATGTGACAGTATGCAGCAGGTGCATCACGTGGATATGTAGCCTGGTCATTCTTGACAAATGATTCTGGTTTTTATGAACAATGCAGTACATATGCACTGGAAAAGTATAATGTATTTTTAAAATTAAATATTTAAATGTGTCCAATAAAAAAACTAAGGTCATTAGCCAGGCATGAGAGCACATATTCTAAACCAATACTTGGGAAGCTAAAGCAAGTGAAATGCCATGGGTTGGAGGCCAGCCTGGACTGTACAATGAGTTCCAGGACAGGAAGGGCTATGTGAAACTCTGTTCTAGAACAAAACGAAACAAAACAATTTGAACATCAATGTCTCTGTGTACTCATTTGTTGAAAGTACATAAGACACATAACTAGAAAAGAAAGAAGAAATGTAGGAACCCCTAAATGGATGGGGGGAAGAGAAAGCCTATGAAGATTATTTCACCATTATCAAGACAAGTGGGTCACCTCCTGGTGTTTTCTAATTACTAATTTGACTTAGGAAAGCACTGCCTGGACTTGGTGCATATTTCATGGAGTCTTAATGTCTTCAACACAAGGATAAGGTGAGGACTTGCAAGTTTCCTGGATGCTATTTTCTTTGTCACTGTTCTATTGCTATAAAGAGACACCATGACCAAGACAACTCTTATAAGAGAAAATATTTAATGTGTGTGGTGATTTGAATAAGAATGGTTCCCATGGCCTTATGGATTTGAATACCTAGTGACCAGGGAGTGGCACTGTTTGAAAGGATTCGATGGTGTGGCCTTGTTGGAGAAAGTGTGTTGCTGAGGGTGAGCCCTTGAGGTTTTGGAAGCCCATGTCAAGCCCAGAGTCCCTCTCTTACTACTGCTTTCAGATTCAGATGTAGAACTTGAAGCTATCACGTCTGCCTGTGTGCTACCATGTTCTCTGCCATGAGGATAATGGACTAAAGTTCCAAAAGTGTAAGCAAGCTCCAATTAGATGCTTCCTTTTATAAGAGCTGTCTCTTCACAGCAAAAGAATACTGATCAAGACAACTGGGGACTTGTTACAGTTTCAGAGGTTTAGTCTATTATCATCGTGGCATGGAGCATGGGGACAGGCAGGCTTGGTGCTAGAGAAGTAGCTGAGAGCTACATCCTGATCCACAAACAGATAGAGAAACTGGGCCTGGTGTGGGCTTTTGAAACCTCAAAGCCCACTCCTAGTGACACACTTCTTTCAAAAAGGCCACATCTCTAATTCTAATTTATTCAAACAGTTCCACTCTCTGGTGTCTAAGCATTCAAATATGTGAGCGTATGGGGGCCTGACATTCTACTCCCTGCCCCCCCAAACAGGCTTTTAGCCACAGCATAATGCAAAATGTGTTTATTCCAACTTCAAAAGTCCCCATAGTCTACCATAGTCTCAACACTGTTTTAAATTCCAAAATCTGTTCTACGGCTCAAGGTAATCTTTTAACTGTAATTCCTTGTAAAATCAAAATCAAAAGCAGATTACATATTTTCAACATACAGTAGCACATAATATGTGTTAGCATTCCAAATGGGATAAAAGCCTGCATAGTGAGGAAATAATGGACCAAAGCAAGAACAAAACTCAGCAGGGCAAACTCCAAGTTCTATATCTCCATGTCTGATATCAAAATGTTCTTCAGAACTCCAACTCCTCTCAGCCCTCTCTCTTGGGCTGGTTCTACTCCCTGTTAGTAGCTTTCTTTGGAAGGTATCCCACAATTCTGACATCTCTAACACCTTTGGGTCTCCAACGTAATCCAGGCTTTACCTTCATAGCTTTATGCAATGGCCTTTTTTAATTCATTTTATAAACCAGCCCCAGATCCCCATCTTCCCTCCTCTAACTCCTCCAGCACCCCCCCAACTCACCTCCCATTCTATCCTACAGGAAGGTAAGGCCTCCTATGGGGAGTCAGCAGAGCCTGGTATATCCAGTAGAGGCAGGTCCAAGCCCCTCCTCCTGCCTCAAGGCTGTGCAAGATGTCCCACCATAGGTAATGGGTTCCAAAAAGCCTTCTCTCATACCAGGGATGGATCCTGATCCTACTGCCAGGGGGATCCTTAAGTGGATCAAGCTACACAACTGTCTTGATTATGCAGAGGGCCTAGTCCAGTCCTGTGGAGGCTCCACAGGTGTTGGTCTAAATTTCATGAGTTCCCACTAGTTTGGTTCAGTTGTCTCTGTAGGTTTCCCCATCATGATCTTGATGCCCCTTGCTCATAGAACCCTTCTCCCTTCTCTTCAACTAGACTCTTGGAGCTCAGCCTGGTGTTTGGCTGTGGATCTCTGCATCTGCTTCCATCAGTTAACATCATCCTGAGTGAGGTAACCCAGACTTAGAAGGACAAACATGGCATGTGCTCACTCAAAAGTAGATACTAGATATAAAGCAAAGGATAACCAGACTACAACCCACAGCTCCAGAGAAGCTAGAAAACAAGGAGGATTCAAAGAGGGACACATGGCTCACCCTGAAAAGGGGAAATAGATGAGATCTCCATGAGTAAATTGGGGATGAGGGGTGGGCAATGGAGTGTAGGGGGTGGGGGATGAGAACATAAGGGAACAAGATGGTCAAGCTAGAACAGGGATGGAGTGGGAGAGCAATGAAAGAGATACCATGATAGAGGGAGACATCATGGGGATAGGGAGAAATCCGGTGCTAGAGAATTTCCCAGGAATCCACAAGGATGACCTCAGCTTAGACTACTAACAATAGTGGAGAGGGTGCCTGAACTGGCTCATCCCAGTAATCAGATAGGTGAATACCCTGTCATCATGCAATGGCCTTTTTGAGCCTACATACAGGGACACCCCTGACACAGGCCTGGTCTAAGCAGCTTTCCTTAGCTGCAGAGGGAGACTCCACAACCTCATTCTTGTATCCTTGACTCTAAAGGCAGAGCCATGTGGCCAAAGCTGCCAAGTTCTGCTCTATGATGGAGCAGGAATTTGCCCCCCTCCTTCAATTACATTTATATCAGCTTTCTGTTGTTGATGGTTCCCTTCCCTGCTTAAGCTTTTCTTTAATTCCCTTTCACAAGCTGCAGGCTTAGCTGCATGGGGTCTTGCCCTGGGGTCACCACTCCCTTTACTTCATTTGGCATCAGACTTTTCTTTAAGCTTTTTATCACCTTGAGCACTGGATTTAGCTCCATTACAATTCCTGGTGCTCCTTTTCTCATCAAACTCTGCATTTTGCATCCCACTTTGGCCCACTCACTCCTTTTCATTATAGACCTGCATAAGCGTGATTACTGATAGCCACACAACAAGAGCCCATACTAGGCTGTCTTGAAATCTCTTCTGCCAACACCACTAATCAAAAACTCTTCAATTTAGCCTCAGGCAGATTTTTTTTTTTTTTTTTTGGACAAGGGCAGAAAGAAGTCACATTCTTCACCAAAATATCACAAGAATGGGACTGTGGGCCACTTGATAATATTCTTCCCCTCTGAAACCTGTTAAGCCAGGCTGTCATAATCTATATTGTTCTCAGAACCACTGCCCTCCATGCTCTCACTGGGATGGTTCATTAAGCTCCTCTTAAAGTGTTCAACCTCTTTTCCAGTCCAAAGTCCCAAAGTCCACAGTCTACAAACAAGTAGCATAATCAAGCCTGTCACAACAATACCCCTGTCCTGGCACCAACCTCAGTCTTAGTCACTGTTCTATTTCTGTGAAGAGACATTATGACCAAGACAACTCTTATAAGAGAAAACATTTAATTGGGGGGCTAGCTTATAGTTTTTGGGATTTAGTCCATTATCACCATGGCTGGGAGCATGGCGGCAAGGAGTATGGTGGCGGTCAGGCATGGTGCTGGAAAAGTAACCAAGAGCTACATCCTGATCAGCAATAAGAAAGAGACTGAGTCTAGCATGGCATTTTGAAACCTCAAAGCTCACTCCAAGTGACACATCTCCACCCCAAAGACCACACTTTCTAATCTTTTCATACAGTTCTACTCCTGGTGACTCAGAGTTCAAATATATAAGCCTATTCAGGGCATTCTCATTCAAACCACCATACCTATCTAGATTAAAAAAATAAGGCAGAGGAGATAGATCTATGGCTATCTTGTCATGTGTGATGGTCTGAATAGAAATGGCCCCATAAATTCATGTGTTTGAATGCATGGCACTATTAGGAGTTGTGGCCTTGTTGGACTAGATGTGGCCTTGTTGGAGGGAGTGTGTGAATGGAGATGGGCTTTGAGTTCTTATAAGCTCAAGCCTGGCTAGTCTGACACAGTTGCTTCTGCTGCCTTCAGATCAAGATGTAGGGCTCTCACTTCCTTGTCCAGAGCCATGCCTGCACATAGACATGAAGATAATAGACTAAACCTCTGAAACTGTAAGCCAGCCCCAATTAAATGTTTTCCTTTATAAGAGTAACTGTGGTCATGGTGTCTCTTCACAGCAAAACTTTAAGACACAATGCAGTTAGGATCTCCAAAGCCCACAGAAAAGCCAGATGTGGCAGCGCACACCATTAATCCCAGTGCTTGTAGGGTGAAATGAGGGGCAGACAGAAGTCATGAAGACCACAGGTCAGCTAGCCCAGTGCAAACAACAACAGACCTTGTCTTGAACAAGGTGGAAGGTGAGAACCAACCTCTAAAGTTGTCCTCTCCTTCATATATGTACTCTGACACACATGCCCCCTCCCCCATGAACATACACTCATGGACATCATACATACACACAGACACTTTGAGTATAGGTTAAAAATCTCTGAAAAAAATATGAGCTCTACTACTGAGCTACATCCCTTGGCAGGTAACCAACAGTTGGATAAATGTACCTAAGGCTCACTCAATAGGAGGGAACTCATGCCTGGCACTGCAAACCTAGCCAACAATCCATGGATAGAGAGGTCATAGATACTAGAGGATAACCTACTATTGCCATTTCCTAAGTCAATATAATTACTAAGTATATTCTAAATGTGTGTCCTTATCCCTACAGGTAAGTGTAGCTCTCACCCCTCATCAAAGAAGCTTAGAAGCTTTTTTTTTTTTTTTTTTTTTTTTTTTACTTTACAGCAGATGGTGACTATTACAGAGGTCCACAAATGGTCAAAATTTAGGAAACAAAGGACAATGTGGCCCAGTCCCAGTTGATACTTCTACGATGCAATCTCTATACCTAAGTCTGGGGGACATCATGGAAGAGGAGCTGGAAGGATTATAAGAGCCAGGGAACCACCATACTTTCTGCAAGACAGTGTCTTCCAGACAAGACAGAGAAGATGCACCCATGAAATCACAACAATATGATCATCTAAACAAGACTTGCATAATGGGAGATATTAACTGGCATACCAACATGACTAGGGGACATCTATCTCCCAAGGCCCCAACTTAAATAAAGAGCCAGCAGGAACCATCAATGGCTGCTGAGAGAGGGAGACTCAGTTTTTCTCCAGGGACAACCCCCCTGATAGGCTATCTAGTTCCAAGTGGTCAGCCCTAAGCACATGTACTTATGAGTGAGACTAATGGGACTCAGTATGGTTCTTCTGGAAGATACGTGATGGGATAAAGATGATATTTAAAGTGGACTCCTGAGACCTCTCCCAGCACCTTTTCACTTGAAGTAAGACTCCTGTAACCCAGAGCGGGAAGCTGCTTGCTGAGGGACACTGATTGAATGAGGCAGAAAACCACTGATTTCTAAAACCCCAAATTGGCCCCAAACAAATGTACAGGACGGCCAATTCACTTCCTTATTGCCCTGTCAAATAATTATGCCCAGTGCTTGCAATCATACCCGGGCTTCCATCTTGTACCACTTTGCACCCCATGTCCATGGAGGCGCCCCAGACTCTGCTATCGCCCTGGCTTTAACCGTCAGATGGCTTTGTAAAGTGTCTGGATCGTATTTAAGGAATCTTAGTGTTTGATGAACAAGAAGAGAATCAATAATATTTTTAGAAAGCTGACTTGAGTCTCTGCGTGGAGGAAGGGCAATGGTCTGAGAACAACGGGCCAGCCTGTTTTTAAGTTTTTAGATACAAACCCCACAGAAACGTAATGTCAAATCTCAGTTTTTCAGCCCCCTTTGACCTCTTCCTTTTTTTTTTTTTTCTCTCATTGTCAAAGAAGTCACAGCAGTTGTGCAAAGGAAAGCGTTGCCTTTAAAAATCTGTGTCTTTTTCAACTGTGACCACGCTTCCACATCCACCATGACTTAATGGCGCCTAACAACCAATTAATGGCTTGAAAACCAGCAGGATTCCTATTCTGCCCGGTAACCTGAAATGAATTATTGATAGACGCTTTCAGCTCTGTGTCCTCTCAGATGTTTCAAAGTCAGTGTCAGCCTGTGCATTTTTTCATTCAGTCTTTACTGAGGTCAAGATTCATCAAGCAATGATCTTCAGGAAAAGGGCTAGGGGGAGGAGCCCCAGTGCCCTGGGTAGTATGGAGCTGCACATAATTGGCCTAACTTTAACCCAGTTCTCTGCAAGGTGTCAGCAACCCCGGAATGGAGGAGGGGAATGCTGTTTTTTTTTTTTTTTTCTTCTCAAAGCAGATGGAGCCTCACATCAAGTTTAGAGGTGGGGGGCATGTTAATAAGTGCATTTATAATGATGAGAAATAATTACATTAAAGCTCATGTTTTCTTTTATTTGAGTCTTGGAACAATTCTGTCAAGGAGAATAGGGGAAAATAAGATTTCCAACCGCTGTGGATAAAAGGTGAAGCCTGCAGCCGGGAACCGCGTGGTGACCCCCTTTTCCTTGCACCCCCACCCATTTTGTATTTCTAGAATGGTGGTGCTGTTTTTATAACTGGGCTTGACAATAAGATGGATCTGAAAAGGTGTTTTTTTTTTTTTAAGTGACTCAGATTTTAATATTATTCTGCCATGGCAAACAGTGCATTAGGCACTTCTTAGCAAAATAATTAGTGCATTATTAAAGTGTTCCTTTGAAGTGCTTTAAGCTGACTGATGGCAAAAGAAAAATAACATAATAAAATATAATGGTTAAATATGTTATAAAATAATAACTCTTGGAAAACCTCCAAATGAAAACTATTTAGGGTCATGAAAATATTTAACATCCATTATTTAAAGCTATGGAAAAAACCTCCTAATTCAATCTTTTGCAAGGAAACTCAGATTAATCACTGCCAACCACCCATATGCAGACATGTTTCTTATACATATTACTATGGTGTTTCAGTTTTCCTACAGGAACTTATTACATTTTATAAGATGCTGTATAGTTTCACAATTGTTACTTTAATATGTGGATTTTTTCCCCATTTATATTACTTCTACCAATAAATTATTGCTTTAATATTGACCACTGGGCTCTCACTAATTTTCCCTGTCATAATTAATACAAATGAGAATTTTCCCCCATGTACTGGCATTCCTCAGTCTGAGTTATACTTCTGGATCCCTAGCAACAGTGGTGTGACTAAACCAAAGGGTTTGGGCACTCTCCTGCCTCTGCTGTTTGCTCTGACACTAATCTTTGACACACTGATAGAGGACCACACCATTCCATTCATTGTTACCAGCTGTTAGCATGCTTATTGGTTTGGAACCAGAGATTCTGCATAGTACGTGGTGCTTATACTTTTCAAATATGAAAACACAGCTTCTAACCATTGAATAAACAAGGTGATATTGGCATTTGGGGAAAAAATGCCTCTGGGAAGCAGAAAAGAAACAAAACATGAGACAAACTTAATATTCCATGAGGAGGAATCTAAAATCATTAGGGAAAATATGTTTCAGTAAGGAAGATGTACAGACAAGTTTGAATATTTAGGACAAGAAAGAGTAGATAGACACTATCAATCACTGACCAATTTTGCTGTGCACAAATTCAAACCTTCTGCCATACGAGAGCCACTGGAAGCAATCAAAGGATGGATAAAATGAACCATTCCTCCCACACAGAAGTGGCTTAGAAAAATTCACAACATACAAGCAAAAAAAATCTCACTTTAAAAATAGGCAGTGTCTCTTAAATGTCCCCACAGGCTCATGTCTTGAAGGCTTGCTCCCAGCTTTTGGGGGATCTTGGACCCTTTAAGGTCTAAAGAAGTCAGGTCACTGGGGAGGGGTCTGCTCCATAAGGTGGAATTGGGATCCCTGCTTATCCTCTCTCTGGGGTCTTCTTGGCCACCAAGGCAGCATCCTTGCTGTGCCACGCACTCCCACCCAACATGTTCTGCCGTACCATAGGCACAACACCATGGTGCCAAGTAAATGTGGGCTGAAACCTGAAAATGTCAGCTAAAATGCTTTTTCTTCCTTTTAGCATTGCTTGTCTCTGGTGTTTTTGTCATAGCAATGTAAAGCTAACTAGCTCAACAGATATAAATAGATTGCCTATCAAAAATAAGTATAATTGTGTAGAATACTTCAATGTGCTTTATCTCATTGTTAATAAAAAATAATATCTTACCTGTAAAATCAGTACTCATGGAAGGAAGAAAAGACCATGCTATGCCCTGACACATTTTTGGGCTATTGTACCATGTGCATGTATTTATCATTAAAGGTTTTAATTTACGGGAAAATTTTTTTGCTATTTTAATATATGTTAGGGGGAGAACTCTTTGTTGTACATACATCTTATACACTACTAGAAGATGTTGTAAGAACAAGACAAAGCAAGGTAAAGCAGAGGGTGACTAAATTACTCCCACTTATTTCATTCAGCTTTAAATAAAAAATACTCCATAAGACATGGTGTGTAGCAGTTTCTTCCTAGATTGAAGCATTCCACCCTGCTTGTAAATTCCTAAATACAACAAACAACTCAAACTAGTTTCAGGAAGTCCCTGAAACTGAACGAGTTCACTAAGCCTCTTCCTCCCAGGGGAAGCAGTAAAGACTTCTGAGAGTCATAAATAGGTTAAGCCAAACAGCAAAGAAAACTCTGAGACCAGCTGCCTGGAAGAAGCAGAAACCAGCCGAGCTGCCTCAAAGGGGTTTAGAGTCACTTGGAAAGGACACTCTCCAACCTGTTGAGTTGCCTGCAGGCTGTGCAGTGTGCTCCAGGTTCCCAGCTTTCTGAACTGTCACCCATGCTGGCATGGGCTTTGATGATACATCTGTCTTTGAGTCATTTCTGCTCCTGTGAGTAATCCCAATAAAACTCATTGGTTCACTACATTGGGCCTTGGTGGTAGCCATACTTTGCTGTGTTGTGAGCTTCCTATCTGGGGTGAGTGGACATGTATGAGTATCTCCTCAGGAAAAGTCTTGTCATTCAAGACAAAATATCTCAACTGAGCCTGGATACATAAACCTATAATTCCAGAGTCAGGAAGGTCAGGTCAGTGATAGTGTCAGATCCATGAGAACCTTTCTCAAAAAGGGAGGAAGGGAGGGAGGGAGGAGGGAGGGAGGGAGGGAGGGAGGAACATGTCAAGTGCCACACCATAGAGAACCTGAGGACTGCAGTCTTGAACCAGGAATGTCCCATGACACCTGGGTCATGGGTGCCTTATGTAGCCACAGACCAGGAAGAGATGTTGTGCTGAAGAGCACCGTGCCTCTGCATAAGAAGTTAGTGAGCTCTGCCTCTGTTTGGAGAAATACCAGAGAAGATGAGACTAGATGTAAGATGTGCCCATACAGTCTTTCAATTGAAACACAACCCGAAGGAGAAGATATTCTTTAATGTAGTGGTCTCACTTATTCTTTGAAAACTTCACGAATGCATACAATGAATTTTTTTATCATGCCGACTTCTCACTCTTTCTTCAACCCCTCCCATATCCATCCTCCATCTCTCCAGCAGTTTTCCAATTTTATGTCTTTTTTTTTTAACCCACCCAGTCCAATGTATGCTGTCCAACTCATACACCCCTGGGTGTGGGGCCATCCAGTGGAATCTGGTCAATCTACCAGGGGCCATGCCCTTGAAGAAACTGACTCTCCCTCCCCTGGAAGCCCTCAACTGTCAATAGCTTCTCAGCTAGGGTTGGGGGTCACCTTCAATACTATCATGCTGAAGATTAGGAGTTCAATGTATAAATTTAGGAGACACACTATTCACACTCTAACAAAGATGAGCTGCTACATGTAGGAGCCAGTCTCAGAAGACAACATAACATATGGTCCTTTCTGTGATGTTCTAGAAAAGGTACCACTGCAGAGAAAACAAAAATAAAAACATTAGTGGTTGACAGCGATTCAGTGCTGGAGGAGGAAGAGCTGGACTGGGAAAGTACAGGTTTCTTTTTTAAGGTGAGAAAATTGTTCTATAGTATTTTAATGTCTTTAAATGATACTGTGCATGATTTAAAACCACTGAATTTCATAGCACAAAGAATGAATGTGCACCCTAATGCACATAAATTTAGCATTTCTGATGCAGAAATTTCAGAATAGAATGCAGACTGTGATCGAGCCTTCTAGCTGTGTTACAAATGTGTGGAAGAACTTCCCTGAAGATGACGAGGGATTGAGACACTGACTAAGGTGACTTTAGAACCCAGGGGAATCTGTAAAATCAAAGGCTTGGGAAGAAAGGGCATATTCACACTAGGGACAGCTGATAAAGCTATGCCACAGAATATGGGGGTAAGAACCAGGCTTCTCACTGTCATACTGGGAGTTTATGGATAATCTTGAATGAACCATGTGATCATGTATTATACCTAAACAACAGTCTAAACTCACACTTAGATTTGCATATATACGTGTGTGTATATATGTGTGTGTGTAATATATATATATATGTGTATATATATATGTATATATATATATATATATATTACAGAGATCCATGTCCATGGGCTAGCCGTATACACATATACATCTTGTTTTGTCAGCCAAACTAGCACAGAGGAAATCATACCACACTAGGAACAAGTTTACCTCTCACCCTGGTCTGGTTTCTGGTAATAGTCTCCATTTGAATGAAATGGCTTCTTGGAGAAATAGCTGATGTTAGGTTTGGGAGAAGAAATATGTACGGTGGTAAGAGAATGCTAAGTAAAAAACAAAAGCCCACTGATGGGGGTGTGCCGAAGGAACACAGGAGCCAACTGAAAGATTCCCAGTGGCCACATCTGAATTAAAATAAACATTTTATAAAATATTTAAGTGTGGAGGCTCACAAAGAGGGTCAGTGGGTAAAGGTACTTGCTGCCAAGCTTGATGATGACCTGATCTTGATTCCTGGGACCCACAGAGTGGAGAAAACAGACTCCTGACCTCCGTACACATGCCATGGCATGTTCAGCACTGTCCTCTCAAGTTTTTTTTATATAGACTCCAGGCTCATATCTAGCTCTTCTGATGAGTCTCCATCACCCCTTTCACTTTCAGTGACCCTTGCCCCCCTCCCCCAGCATCTCTTCTCATTTGTCTGCACAGTCAGAAGTCAGTACTGTTGGGTTTGGGTGGCTGATTGACTCAAAGGGCTTGCACACTGCCCTGCTGTACATTCATGAGTTGATTTTTTTATTTTATCAAAAGGCACATTTGTTCCTTTATGGAAAATTGTACAACCATTTTAAACTAACAAAAATGCCAAATGAATTATTTTCTGTTCTTTTTGGTACACAGTCAACCTCTTGGGTGTAGATAATATATTGAGTCAAATGAGGTCTCATAAATGACATTTGACTTTGAGCTTTGAAAATGGAGGAATGACTGAATTTTGGAAAATAACATTGACTTTGCCTAAAGGATACACAAGGCACAGCCTTTCCAGGGGGAGGGGCTGTAGGGATAATTTGAATGCAGCCTGGATAGGTGGGCCATTGTTCATTGGCCATGGATTCTGCAGCAGAGTCATCATTTAGGCTTGGGAGGCATGGAGATGCTCTCTCCTCAGATTCTCTTCAGCTGTTCAGATAGTGTCAGTGGCCATGAGCAACACAATGCTGTCCATCTCTGACTGAGTCTCAGGGGCTGCTAGCTGGTAGCCAGGATTGACCAGAAGAGATATTGTTAAGTATCACTACATTAGGATGCCTGCTTCAGAAGAGCAGACGCTGGGATTTGGCATTTGACAATCAAATACTTGAAAGACTATAAGTCATTTGTTTTTCCATTTTTTGAGATGTCCGCCCCCATTCACCAGCATTGTTTCCATCCTTCTCCTCCTGTCTTCCTCTTTTGTCTTCCCCTGCCTGCTTCTCCTCTTTCTACTACTGCTCCCCTTCCTGTTCCTTCTCTTTCCCCTCCTCATCTAAATTCTTTTTCTTTTGTTTCTCTTTGAGGCAAGGTCTCATGTAGCCCAGGTTGGCCCTGAATTCGGATTCTCCTGACACAGATATTCAGAAAACCATAGGCCATTTCACAGACTAACTGTACTTGACCAAGGACCCAAAATTTCAGATACATATGCTCATCAAACATTGAGTTCACTGTGTTCTGCTAATGAACATTAAGGACATGGACTCTCACAGGAGTAGGCAGAGCAGAAGTAAGCATTATAAAGAATTATGACAGAAAAGTGAGGAATGGAGGGAAAATGAGAACTTACAGAAGCGTGAGAGGGATTCCCATGAGTGGAATGGATTTTCAAGGCAGGAAAAAGCTGCTTAACTTCCTTATATGGAATTTTTATAGGGCCATTGTAGAAGTCACAGAGGCTGAGGTAATCTTTACTGAGATTGGGTAATTCTTTGGGGTATTGTAGGCTGAGTCAATGGAGGGACCACATGCTCTGTGCCCGTCCCTCTGGCTCAACCAGCTAGAGGATCGTGAGTTGTTTATGTGCTGCCCAGACAGTTGAGATGGCTGTATCTCCTCCTCTGTCTGCCTCTGACTCCAGTTTTGCTAATTGTGGACCTAGATTGTCTATCAGCTAGGAGTCACTTGGCCACTGCTACTACTCTGTGACCTTGCAGGTGTCTTAAAGCTACTAATTATACTAAGGTCTCTTTGTCCTATTGGCTTACAAGATCAGCTTTACATGGCAGAGAGCTAATTTTTATCCCAGGCTCCAATATTTACTTGCAATCTTTCTTGGCCAGTTCATATTTAGCTCCTTGTCTACAGGTGGCCTGAGAAATTATCTTTATGTTACAGTTGGCTACATTAGGATCAAGGACACATGCAAGAACAATGGCGGCTCACATACGCTCCTCAAGGACTCGGGTGGCAGGGGTACCAGCATGCCATCACTGGCCTAGAGCCTCTTATTCCTCTTGCCTGTGTAGCCTGACTGTAACGAGTCTGGCAGTCCTCACTTACCTCTTCCCCATGCTCTAGACTCTGCTGTGCTGACGCTCATTCTTTTGTTTACCTCCAGCCTCTGTCCTCACTGAGACACTGGTGAGCAACTTGCAGTTTCCAGTGTGGGCCCTTCCCTGTTCCTACTTATCCTGCGATGAGCTAGCTCCTGCATCACTTCTGCCTCTACCTCCCAAGTGCTGTGACTCCTGCTTTGTGGTGCCACACCCCACTTGAGGCTGGGAAGTCCAGAGACCAGCACCTCGCTTAGGAGAGTGTAAAGAGCGGGGGCTCAGAAGGAAACATCATTAGGGCTGCATGTCAGTTACATTACTCAGAGCAGGCAGGTGTCCATCAGAGAGATGGCAGAAGGGAGGTACAGGGTAGACCCGCACAGCTGCTCCGGAGGACTGGATCTCCAGGATCTGCACCATTTGGGCTGGGGGCAACCAGCAGGAGGCCATGTCCTCATGATATCTCCAGAAGACACTTTGGAAGCTGTATTAGTTACTTTTCTGTTGCTGTGGTAGAAGATCGTGACCAAGGTAACTTACAGAAGGAAGACGACTGTCTTTGGACTAATGCTTCCAGAGGAAGGAGAGTCCATCACGTCAGGGAAGCATGGCGGCAAGATGCAGGCATAGGGACGGGGCGGGAATCTGAGAGCGCACATCTTCAGACTCAAACATGAAGTAAAGAGAGTTGGTAAACCAGAAGTGGTTTGAGGCTTTTAATCTCAGAGTCCGTCCCCAGTGATGGACTTCCTCCAGTAAGAATGCAACCCCCATAACCTCTCCAACAGTGCCACCAACTAGCAACCAAGTGTTCAAATGCCCAGAGTATGGGGACTATTTCTCTTTCAAACTACCACAAGAGTCCATGGTATACAAAGGAAGTGCTTTGGCATCAGACTGTGGGCGCCAGTGGCAGGTGCCTTGAGATAAGAGCATGAGTGGGACAAGGGACAGAAAGACAGAAGACAGTGCCCTGTAGGAGGGAGTCTCCAGAAGGAAGAGCTAACAGCAAGTGTGTGGATAGTATTCCTCCCCGCTGTGTTCTTGAAACAATCTGTGAACAATAAGTCTCCTCTCGTGGCCAGGTAAGCACAGACTAAGATCTACAAGTGCTCAGAGCATGTGGAATAGCACAGAAGCAGGTCCACAGGCTTGCTGACAATGGGAACAACTGCAACCTGGGGTGGGGGAACAGCCAGGAGGCTTGGCAGTGAGTATGTCCATGTTTTCCAGGAGTCACAGCCATGCTTGAAATAGCCAGAGTCCGAATAGCAAGGTGAATGTTCAAGCCAAATGACGCTTCCCAAGTGCAGCACCAAGGGGCAAATGTGAACTGAGCAAATAGCTCCAAAATTTTAGGGGGAAAAGAGGCTGGACTTACTGCTCTCTGAACTGTAGGTGGTCCAGAAAGAATGAACAGACAGGAACAGAAGAGGGACGGCAGTGAAAAGCCATGGGCAGAATTTAATCTCCTGGACAGCTTTTGATGATCTCAGTTCTCTGACTTCAAGTTAATCAGCCCGAGCCCTCGGGAGGAACACTGATCTGCATGGTGTCTGCTTCATACTTTGAAGCCCAGGGAACTTCTTCAGGGGGTCTTTGATCTAAGGGGAAGTTTGGAGGGGTGGCTAGGAGAGTGGATGTCAAAGGCAGGTGAAGGTCTGGGTACATGCAAACCGTGTCAACAACTGGCTCCGTGCTCTCCAGGGCCCTTGTCTTCTGTGATTCTTTGCTCAGGCCTCTGATGACCAGATCCCAGAAGCACTTGTCCCTCTGAGCTTGTTGGTTTAAGTCTCCTGAATGGGACTGTCACCACAGGAAAGTGCTCAGTAGCAGGACATGTCAAGACTGCAATGCTTTGGCTTGCATGGCCTGTTTCCCTCTTTTCCTGGGGACTCTGGCCTGGCCCAAGCTCAGAATGCATCTTCTCTCTGCTTTTCCTGGATTGCCTCAACTGCAAGATCAGCAAGAGCTTCCAGCGTGCTGATGAGTGTTTTGTACATGTCACGCTTTATTCCGTATCATCATCACCTGCATCACACCTGTTCATGGGTCCAGAGTGGAAGCATTCAGTCACGTTCTTCAGCCTGTAGCAGGGAGGGACAAAAGAGAGCATTTGTTCTCAGCTGTGGTTAAGAGGGAACTCTGGCCCAGGATGAAGCTGTTCCAAGAAAACTTATCTTTTTCTACTTCCATCATTGCTACTGACCAAAGAATTCGTATTGAGTAACAAAATGGAAGAATCAGTGTGTGTATGGGGGAGTGTGTCTGTGTGCAAGTGGTATGTGGTACATATATGGTGTGTGGGTGGGTGTGGTGTGGGGGACAGTGCCAATGTTGTGTGTTGTATATATGAGGGTATTGTGTATTTTATGTACCTGACTGTGTGTGTGCCCATAAGTGCTACATGGTGTGTGTGGGGAGAGTGTGTATGGTGTGTGTCTGTGTGTGATGTATGTGGAGTGTGTGTCTGTATGTAGTAGGTGCATGCTAGTGTTGTGTGGTATGTGTGTAGTGTGTTATGTGTGTGGTGTGAGGGATGTGCAGTGTATGTGTGGCATGTGTTACATGCGGTATGTGGTAAGTAATGTCTGATGAGGTGTGGGTGTTGCACCCCCCCTTGGGTCTCTCTTGTATAATATTAGAGGGACCAGCCTTAATATCATACATCCCAGGGGCTCAGGAGAGAGAACTACTAACAGCGAGGACTATTTTCAGGAAATACAATCTTAGCACACTGAGCTCTATAGTCCACTTGCTTTAATTCCTCTGGCATAATGTCCTTTATACACAGCTTCAGTTCTGTTCTCATGTCTAGCTCCTTTCTTGCCTGATTTCTCTCTATACTTATCTATTGCTCACTCTAAGTTCTATCTTAATTCTCTCATCTTAATTCTGCCTCATCTAGGTCCTTTTCAGCTTGTTCTTACTCAGCTAGTACTTCCCCATCTGGCTCTTCCTCATCTTCCATCTCATTCCTCTAGTCCTCTCTTCTAGCCCTTCAACCTAGTTCTTCTCCATCTCAGTTTGTTCCTCTCAAGTTCTTCCCTATTTCTTCCATTCTCTTTTCTCTTCTCCATGCTTCATGCCCTGGAAGTCCTGGGTATGTAAAGCCAGGCTTCCAGGGTCAAACGGAGGGGTGATAATAATCATATTGAGAGGCAATAACCATTAATTATCATTTGCAACCCCAAAGGGAAGTGACCAGTAGGGAAATGAATTAACTAAAGGCTAAATTCGGGTAATATCTAAGAAGAGGGATCTTATGTGCTCAACTGTAGTCTTAAATGTGATTAGTAGAAAATGTTAAGAATCTATAAGTTGCTAGGTCAATAGGAGAAAATAAAGCTGTCTTCTTTATTCCTGTGGCTCCTATCTGTCCAAGATATCTGCTGTTTTTCTGCAGGGTGGGAGAAAGTGTGCTCAGTTGCTAGGCAACCTGTGTACAGCTAGATGCCTTTGGTGATAGTTAAAGGGAGATCTGGAACTAGAGGTAAGGTTTGGGAAAGGAGGAAATAAAGATTAATTGGCACATCCGCCAGGCCTTCTCAAACAGGTAGCCTGGATGCTTAAGTCTGTTCTTAGAGAGTACAGAGTTATCTCTGATAAGGCATTTTCCTCCATCTGGGGATGGACCTGGCCGGATACTGCCAATGATGATAATTACAGAGAGGCTTGGACTGGGGTTCTGGCTGAGCATAGCTGTCAGCACAGAAAGTTATGTAAGTATTCCTAGAAGTGGTTAGGTATGGAGTTAAAGGTCTACAAAGTTAGTAAGTATGTAAGAAAGGAGGGTCCGAGCTAAATTGTGTAAAGCTATTGCTTAACATTCACCTGACCTAGATAGGCAGTGTCTCCTTGTGGAATTTATCTCAAATCAAGAGACTTGCATATGGACTGTTATTACTGCTAGTCCTTGAAAGTGGCCAAGGGAGATAGCTGATTCCAGAGAAAGCCTTTCTTGAGGCTGTTCTCCAAATACCTGGAATGTGTATGTCCAGAGAGTGATCAGTCCATACTGTTAGCCCTCCTTAGGGAAAAGTCAATTGGGAAAACTATGAAGTTCACACACGATTTCATAACAGAATACAGCTGATATATAACAAGCCAAGTAACACCAAAAGCTCCTTGGAATTTGGCTTCCTCTGGAGGACATCCTTGATCCCTCCAGGTAGTGACTTTGCCATAACTAGCTGAGTTCTTAGGATAGATTCCTGCGGCCCACAGCAGGTCTCCCTCCTTTGGATTAGCCACTTGCAGAACTTCAGTTCTCTGCCTCTGCTCATACTCACGACAGCACAGTGCTGTCCCATGAGGGGCAATCAGACCAGAAACATTCTGGGACCAATGCAAGACTCGTTTCTCCAGTCTGGCTCTCCAGTCACAAACCTGATCTTACTTTCTCAACCTCCTGCCTCCTAGATCATATCACTCAATGAGAACCTCACTGCAGAAAAGGGACAGGAATGTAATTAGTTTCCTGAGCAGCAGGAACCCCTTCTTGTTCTCCACAGGGCTTCCTGTCTCCATGTAACCCATCTAGGCTAATCCTCCCACAATCTAAGTTTGATAAACACCCACTTTACACAAATGGATGACCACAGTAGGACCTTGTGTGCTGGAGGCAAGTCTACCAACTGGGGCAGGGGCTAGGATGCCGCTCAGTGGGTAAAGACCTGCCTCCAACCCACAAGGTCCTGAGTTCACTCCCCAGTACTGCAAAAAAGAAAAGAAAACCCCACTGTGGTTAGTGACAATATAGGAGTAATCTGAGGGGTCCACCGGCACTCGGCATGGCCTTGGGATACTCAGGTGTAGTTTGTGTCTCACCCTTCATGTTAAGAATCAAGTACTAATCATCGACAGACTTGAACTTCTTAAAGTGACACAGGACACTTATTTAGTTCCCATATGTGTGAAATGTGTTATCTGATTATCAAAGCCCCCTAGGAAGTAGCGGGGTTAGTAGTAGTTAGTGGTTTCTTTTCTATTCCTTTTCCTTTCTTTTATTTTCTTTTCAGATGGACTGTCACACAGTGCAAACTTGAGACAGACTTCAGGCTAGACTCGAACTTCTGATTCTCTTACTTTCACTGGTGCTGTTGTTATAGGGGCATGCTACCACATGCAGCTTATTGGGGGGTTATTACAGTCATTCTACAATGTGTGATCGAGGTTCAGACAACCCGAGAACATCCATAAATCACAGGGCTAGTGAACGAAAGAAGCTGGGTCTGAAGTCACAACTCACATAGTCTCCATGTCTGCATGACACCTTGGCCCCTTCGCCATCACTGGCAAGTTGGCTGGAAGGTGGCTCAATGTTGAGATTGAGGGAAGTCTGTCTTCCTGAGGGCAGCCCCTGTTTTCTCCTGTCCTAGGAGTCAGATCCCTTTAAAGTCACAGTGACACCACAGATATACATAAAGGACAGGTCAACTCAGCTGTGAGTAGGATCCCTGGGACAGGATGTGGGGGTCTCTCCCCTTTATGAGGCATTTGAGACATTTTCTACTCCTCTCTGAAAGGTGCGTCATGATTTACACACCCAGCCCTTGCGGGAAACCTCCATCTTCCTGTCTTTGGTTCAACTCCTAAATACAATTGTGTTTCCATCCTCAAAAAAATAAAAAATTCCATTCCTGGACAGATCATGTTTCTGTCCTTTGCCATCCTCCTGATCTTACCTCTTCACAAATTACCCGCTGCCTCCTGTCTCAATCCCTGCTTGTTCTGCTCTAAGAGGGCTATTTCTTCACACTGTGAAGTGAGAAAGAGGGGTGGAGGTGGAGGAGGGAAGGAGAGGAGGGGGAGGAGAGGAGGGGGAGGAGAAGCCGCTCCTGCTCAGGTTGCTGTTTCTCTGTAGCAATCTGGTGTCTGGTTTTCTGTTACCCTAGTTCGCATTGCACTAGAGCTCGGCCTGGTCAACTCTTTCCTCCTCTCTAAACCACCCTCTGCCTTTGTGAGGAAGCACTTCTCCATGCCGCTCAGCCGTGGCTGTTTCCCTCAACAAGGCAGGATCCTGCAGTTCTAAAGAAGATTTAAATAATTGTATTGAACACTCTTCGTAAGTTCTCCGTAGGTTGGTATCATTCCCTTTGGATAGGAGGAAGGGTGGAGCTTAGAAATACAAACTAACACACTCAAACTTAGTGGAATTAAATACCTCATTCTTTTGAATAAAAACAAAAAAGCAAATCCTTCAAACCTCAGGTTCCCAAGCTGGGTAGTGGTGGCGCACACCTTTAATCCCACTACTTGGGAGGCAGAGGCAGGCAGATGTCTGCAAGTTTGAGGCCAGCATGGTTTACAGAGTGAGTTCCAGGATAGCCAGGGCTGCACAGAGAAACCCTGTCTCGAAAACAAACAAACAAGCAAAACCCCTCAGATTCCCAGGCCTTTAGAGGGGCTGGAGGGAACAGGAGTCCCGGGTCATGGATCTGTCTACAAGCCGCATCTCACCAAGCTTTAATTTCAAATCGAGGTTCCATTGTTCGCTAGTTTTGCAGCATCCTGCGTGTGTGTGGAGAAATGCCTAGCTCAGTCTCTAAGCTTCCATGTATTCACTTATGAAGTGCAGAGAGTTAGAGGTTGTGCTTCCTGAAAGAAGGTGTGCAATGGCTGAGCCACCGGGGCCAATGTGGACTCTCTCCCCATACATGTCCACTGTGTGATGAAGGTGAGCACACATGCTAGCGCTTAGTCTAGGTGAGCGCCAGCTGCCCTTTCAGTGTGGATGGAGGGTAATCTCCAAGGGAAATGGTCCTTTCTGAAAGGTGGTGCTTTCATTACCCAGGTAATGTGGCCTGGAAGGTGAATTTCATTTTGGAATGAAGTACCAATCCCACACTTTCATTACCTGGTTCTCAGTAGGTGGTGGTGTGCTGTCATCCGTGGGGCGCCTCAACAGAGGGCAATCTGAGGTCACAGGTCCCTTTGTGGAAGTCTTACCACAGGAATTAAGAAACCCAATCAGGCAAGAGGGCTTTTAGCAACCTTCATCTGAGAGATAAAAGTTCAAAGGTCCCTGCTCTCCATGCCCTCTCTGACTGTGGGTCATGCAGCTGGTGCTCACAGGCTTCCTGGCAAAGGTTGAATGAATTCACCATTGTTGGTGCAAAAGAGAGGCCTTTGCAAAGCAAGAAATCAGCCTGATGTGTGTCTCCTCTTTGCCACCACCAGGGTCTGAGCAATCCAATGTCATTGTTCATCTCTGACCAAGGCCCGGTGTTTGTGTCCGGGTGTAATTAAAGACTCAACAGTCTCAGGAGAGAAGGGAGATTGGGGCAAGAGGGTTCATTTCCTCAAGGGTAGCCATGGATGAACAGACTGCCCTGTGCCCAGGGCTGACAAGCAGTCACCAGAGAGACCGCTGCTCCTGACTCACTGAGTCTCACTGCATTGTATGAAGGTGTTTCCTGCCCAATGCACAGACATGCTTTCAGATCCAGCCATTGGAACTACTCAGCAATCAGGTATGGTCTCAGCTTGTCTTGGTCACACAAGCAGCCGGATGCTAGGGTTTCAAAGCTATGGACATGTCTAGAATGGTTAGTCTCACCCCATTTCACAGATGAGAAAATTGGGGTGAATACAAACACTGCTTTTGTGATGTTTACATAATGATCCTCAGTCTGTCACTCACTAGAGGCCCTTCAGACAGAAAGCAACTGAACCTTTTCCATTGGAGGGTGGCTAGGCCACAAAAATGGGCCCATCCAACTTCCTGAATCTGCAAAGCTAAATCCTTATGGAGTCTCTTAGAATACCTGAATGTCCCTCAGGTGATGATTCTGGGATTTTGTAAAATTTCATATGAGAACTAAGATAATTTATTCGTTTTCCTAGAAACACACAGCAACCAAATGTGTTTTAACGTCGACACAGTAGGAAGAGGCTCCTGGTGTTTTGAGTTTGGGACAGTCACTGTGGGGAGGTTCATCAGGGAGGTAGAAATTCCAACACAACAACCAGGATTGAGATGAGTGTGACGATATGATAGAGATTGTGTTTGTAGCTGTGGGTACATCCAGTTTTCAGAGGAAGACCTAAGGTGCAGAGAAGAGAGAGTAACTCAACACAGCTAAAGGGCAGGCTGAGCAAGCCTAAAAAGACAAAGCAGTAAGGAAGGGCGAGCAAGAGCCTCTTCCTACTGTGTCGACTTTAAATCACATTTTATTCCATTTCCAGCACTGAATGGAAGAGTGATGGCATTTTCTGTGCTCTTCTACAAATTGTCGTTCAACACCAGGTAAAACTGACTCATCTAGAATGTGTTCCAGCTTTGATGAATCAATTTTCAAACAGATGTTTGCAGCTGGTGAAAAACAAAATTGGGATGGGTTTGTAAAATTTCTCACTCCAACTTGCTGTTATATATTCCCCAAAGGCCCATGTGTTAAAGGTTTGGGCCCCAGGAGTTGTGGGAGGTGGTGGAACCTGTAAAAAAATGGGGTCAATGAGGAGATCTTTGGATCATAGGAGGGATTCCCCTGAAGAGCATTGTGAGACCCTGGCCCTCTCGTCACGCTGTCGTGTTTCCTGGCTGTGAGATGAGTGCGTTTGTTCTGCCACAAGCTCCCACCATGTCCTGTTGCCTCACCACAAGCCCAAAGCAACAGGGCCAAATGATCACAGACTGAGAACTCAGAAACAATGAGGCCAAAAACGTGTTAACTCAGCAGACTGTCTCGGGCATTTCGTTACAGTAACAGAAAGCTGCTCACACTGTATAAGTAGTTATTTGCCATATTTAGTATATAAATCTATGACCATAGAGTAGATTTTCTTTTTAAATTTATGTTTCACTGATTATTCTTTCTGTTGATTTGATTGAGAAATGTGTCAATGAATTCATTAATTTGTAATCAGTTGATTACTTAAATTTTATAAAGTATGACCACATTCATTTTCATTTTTTACAATTCTCTGAATGCTTACATCCCTTTGAGTCCTAATACAGGCACATGTTTGATGCTATTCATTAAATAGTCACTACTTAAATGCATTGTGCTCATGACCCTTGAGATGTAAGCCTCCTTCATACAAAAAAGAATGACCAGCAGACAGTGATTCAGCTACTCAAAATAATATGCATAAGTTCTTAAGGGTGCTTATCTATTCTGTTGTGATTTGATCTGTTTGTAGTCCATGGAACTACCACCATCTCATCATCTATGAATTCATCATAACTATAGAGGGTTTCAATATGTTTTGATGATCTGATGGTCTAGCAGCATTGTCTGCAATATTCAAAACTGATTTGAAGTCTCTATTAAGTCATTTTAAGTCAAGTCATTTTAGAAAAGATTTACTTGCTTTGTGTGTCTCTGTGTGTGCCTACATGTACGCATGTGCACCTTGTGTGTGTGCACTTGCACACAGTAGGGAGACAGGGCATCAGATCCCCAGAAACTGACAAATGGTTATGATCCATTATGTGGGTACTGGAAACTAAACCTAGTCCTCTACAAGAATAGCAAGGGGCTCTTAACTGCTGAGCCAACTCTCCAAGTCCAAGAAAAGTCATTTTTAAGCTTACACTACTTTCTCCCAATATGTCACTTTTTTCTCATGACATGTGAACTTTGGAATAATCATTAAAGTATCAAAAATAGCTTCAACTTGAAGAATCATAATATGAGTCCATTGAAGTCTCCAATGGCCACTAGAATGTTCTGAGGCTTGCAGATGCATAAATAAATCACAGGCACCAACTTGTCGATGGATATTTATAAGCAGTTCATCACAGAAACAAGTCTCTTCAGGCCATTGCTCTATGTTGGTGGTCATTTTGAAGGCCGCTTTATGAAACCAGTAGATAGCCAAGCTTCTAGTGAGAGTTAGCAATGTAAGTACAATGATGCTTGACACGAATTACTCAGTGTTTGTGCTGTGTCATGGTTACGCCTTATAAACAGGAATGTCAATTAATTTGGTTTCAAGAGATACTCATAAAAAGATGGTGTCTTGGTAATCGTTCACAGAACATTATCCAGTTGAAAGTCTGTTTTGCTTGGATATTGGTGAGAACAGACTCCTCTGCTTACAGACCTGGTCACTAGACACTTCCTTTCCTAAGGGGAATTCTAGACCTCCAGATTGAGAGCTTTGTCTAACCTTACTCCACACTAAAAATTCCTAGCACAAGAACACTGTATTTTCCATCACACAGTGTTCCCCATCTCCACCCTTTTGTGTGAGACTGGAGTGAATGAACCATGCGAGATGCTGTTCCCTACAGCCTTTCTCTACCAGGAATCATGAAATATTCTTCTTCAGTTTTAACTTACTGTATCTGAAGTATACATGTCTTACTTCTGTTTAAGAAGTCTTAGTATGGATCCTGAGGGACAGTTCAGGTAACTAAGTGCTTGTTCCATAAGCACTTTAGTGACCTGAGCTGGGTCTCCACCATTCACAAAAAATCCCTGGTTTGGTGGTGTGTGCTTGCAATCTCAGTGCTGAGGTGGTGAGAATAGGGGATCCTTGGTTAGCCAATCTAGTCTAGCAGATTGGTGAACTCCAGAGCAGTAAGAAATCCTGTCTTCAGGGTATGGATGGTATTTCTGAAGATGACGCCTGGTGGTGTCCTCTGGCCTCTGCACTCAGAGCCCCTACACACGAGTGTGCACACACACTCATGACAAAATGTCTCCCTAAAACGGCATATGCCGCAATATTTTTTCTCTTCCTTTGTGTGACATATCTGGGTTTAAACTACCATCTCATCATGTGTATATTGTTTGCCTCTCATTTCAGGTTTCCTTCCATTTCTTTTGGTTTAGATATAGTTTGTTTTATTCATAGTTTCATCTAATGATTTGGGTGATAGACTTTCTTTTTCTGTTTTGATAGCTTACTCTAAAAATTGTGAATTTTAACCTATCAATGTTAACTATTATTTTTACACTCTTCTTCCAAATAAGGCAAATTGCTCTGAATATTTGAATTTCAGTTTCTCCATACTTATCTATACGCTGGTGTCTATTTTTGTCCTTTGTATAATTTTACTTTCCCTAAACACTGTTATTCTTGGTCTATATAATAAATTAGACTTTGTTTTCACTGCTAATTTCATTGAGACTATTATTTTCCACATCTCCAACATGCTTCCATCTAAGGAGCACATTATTACACTCCTATTTATGCCTTTCAGACGTTCTTATAATGAATATTAGTTAGTAGAATACAGTCTCAATTTCTAATTTTTTTTCAAGTTTTATTTTCCTTTCATTCTCAAGGGATGTGTTTACTGGGTACACATGGAATTGGCAGTTATCTTTGTCTTTAGTCCATGTCAATTTTCTTTCCATCAACTTTGGCATTCATTATTACAGCTGGAAAGTAGGCTGCTAGTCAGTTTTTAGTTGTGAAAATAATATCTTTGAGCATATTGTTCTGCTTGAAGTGTAGAATGCGTATTTCTGTCCACTTCTGCTCCATTTGGATTCTGGAATCTTCAAGTTAAACTCCTTTGATACTTATAAAAAAGATCTCAGCATTTGAGTTTCTGAATTATGTTAGTTTTCTATTCCTTGTAGAAAACTTCAAACTTGGCTTTCATCTCCTTTATCATGATAATTATCATGCGATGGGATGTCTAATAACTCCGCATTTGGAGTTATATGTAAATCTGTCCTGCTATGATATCCCTCTGTAAGACCAATTTAGTTGTACGATCTTTTATGTTCTTCACTATGTTTGAATTTTATAATGTGATGGATATTGTATTTGAGAAGCCACCTTTGCAAATTATTTGAAATCTAGGGTGCTGTGATGTTCATTATTATTACATTATTATTATTTCATTTTTTGGGACACTAGGAGAGAACGATTATTGTCAGTGCAATAGATGAGAACCATGAGATCTCATACTACCAAGTGCATTTTATGTGTTTTTATGTTTGGAGTAAATCTGATTAAATATTTTGTATACACCTAAAGTTTTGAAAGTGCATATAAGAAAGAAAAAGTAAAAACAAAACAAACAAACAAAACCCCAATGCTTTAGGGGCTGTGTATATTGCTCAGTGTTGAAATGTTAACCTAATATGCTTAAGGCCACAGATTGAATTCCCAGCACGGTAAACAAAAAAAAAAAAATGAACAAAACCCACAAATGTTCCCTCTAGTAGATTGTAGTAATCAAACATTTAATCAAGTATTTTGATTAATATTGTACTTAATTAGATAAAGAGATTGAAATTATAACTTCTGTTGTTGATCCTAGGTTGTTTTTTTTAAATGTGTTTGTGTTTGTGTGTGTGTGTGTGTGTGTGTGTGTGTGTGTGTGTGTGTGTGTGTGTGTCTGATACCCACAGATGTCAGAGAGGGCACCAGATCTTCTGGCTGTGAGCTGCCACGAGGGTGCTGGAAACTAAACCCAGGTCCTCTGCAAGAGCAATTGGTGTTCTTAACCGCTGAGCTGTCTTTCCAGCCCCTTACCCTAGACCCACCCCTCTATGAAGGTTAGTGATAACTGTGCCAATATGCATATGGTGTTCTGTTTCTTTTAATCTTAGAATTTATCTATTTCTCTGCTTTAAACCCATGCCTGTGCCTCTGTGTATATTCATGATATACACATATGCATGTCTTATATTTAATACCATTTCCCTTTCCCCACTGTCTGGGGAGCCAGACAACTTGCTGCATGAACTATCACAGAGAAGAAAGATTGAGCCTTGTCTCTCGTGTGAGAATAGATAATATCAATAGAGTTGCTGAGTGGATGTGTTGCACTCTAAATAATCTTGAAAGTCAAATTCTCCATCTGCAGAATATAAGTCCTTTTATTTTGCTTGAGTATTTGTTTTTAAGAAAGTGGCCATTTCAAGAATAAACAAGCTGAGAATTGTAAATGAGGAAAGGATAAATTTTCTATTAAAAACAATAGATTAGAAAGAGAATGCATGATGTTAGAGTATCTAATTCCTGCCCAAAAGGAAATGAAAATTCAACACTCTGGCAAGAGAAAGGCATACTGCCCAGAGAAGATTCTGGCAACAAATTCCAAAGATTTGCAAGGAGAATTTCACAGCAGAGCCTTGCTTCTTACAGTAGCATCTCTAAACCTCTTGCTGGGGCCCCTCATCCCTAATCATACTGAAGGGATACAGTTGCAATAACTGGATGAGGTGCTCACAGCAGGGACAGAGGACACTCTGGGGTCTTTAGTGTCTAGGACTGAACCACAGCCCCTAAGGATGGAATGCTTAAGGCAGGGAGGGATGCAATCTGTACCAAGATAGGTCAGTGTAACATGGTTGAGAGTTTAAAAATATAGACTGTCATAATTTTAGCCAACTGATGTTTGACAGACAAACAAAAGCAAGAATGGAGAAAAGAAAGTGTTGTCAATGAGCATTCCTGCAACAACTGGGCACCCACACGGGAAAAGATGAATCTCAAAACTGAGCTCACATCTTTCATAAAAATTTTCTCAAGCCTGGCACCATGGCTCAACAGTTAAGAGACTCACTGCTCTTTCTGAGGACCTACATACAGTTCCCCAGCACCCACCTCAGGTGGCTTATGGCCACGTATAACTTCAACTCAGAGGATCAGATGTCCTCTTCATGGGTTACCTGCACATATGTGACACGTTCACATAGACAGGCACACATGAAAATAAAAGAGAAATCTTAAAACTTATCTCAAAATGGATTCTACAGCAAATACAAAACATGAAACTACAAAATACCTAAAAAGGTGACATCGGAGTAGGTTTAGGGCTGTAGGCATACTGCCCAGAGAAGATTCTGCCAACAAATTCCAAAGAATTGCAAGGGCAGAGCCTTGCTTCTCACGGTAGCATCCTAAACCACTCACTGAGGCCCCACATCCCTAGTCGTACTGAAGAATAGAGTTGTAAGGACTAGATGAGGTGCTCACAGCAGGGACAGAGAACACTCTGGAGTCATTAGCATCTAGGACTGAACCACAGCCTCCAAGGATGGAATGTACCGAGGTAGGTCAGTGTAGAGGACTTGCCTGGCATGCATGAAGTCCTAAGTTCAATCTCCAGCACTGCCAATAAAAATAACTTAAGAGAAAACCTTGATGACCTTGGGTTTGGCAGACTTTTTAGAAAGGACACCAAAAGCACAATCCATGACAGAAAGAATTAAGCAGGACTTCATTAAAATTAAAAACCTTTGCTCTATGAAAGACAAAGTCAAGAGAATAAGAATACAAGTGCAGACTGGGAAAGAATATTTGCAAAGGACATTATCTGATAAAACACTATTATCTAAAATATACAAAGAAGGCTAAAGAGTCAACAATAAAAGATAAACAATCTGATTAAAAATGGGTAAAACCTATGGCAGAGACCTCATCTAAAAAGATATTAAAATGGTAAATAGGCATGTAGGAAGGTGTCCTATGTCACATGTCATTAGACATCATAAATGAAAACAACAGTGACATACACCAGGGGTCAATGAGTTCAACCTAGATTCCAAATGGTGATGAGAATATAGAGGAACATTCTATTCTTAGCTGGTGGGAATCTAGGATGGAATAGCCACTTTCAAAGTCAGTTGGACACTTTGTTACAGAACTAAACAAAGTCTTAGCATTTTATCTAACAACAGCACATCTTAGTATTTGCTCTAAAGGACTGAAAATTCATATCCATAGGAGAACCTTCACATGGACGTTAGTGGCAGCACTGTTCATTGTTGCCCAGAATGGGAGTCAGTCAAGGTGTCCTCCAAGAGGAGGAGAGGTGAATATGCTATGGTGCATCCAGACAATGGAACATCACTATGCACTAAGAAGAAATGAGTCATCGAGTCAGGAAAATATATGGAGAAGACTTAAACATATTAGTAGGTCGACGTGGCAAACTAAAAAGACCCTATGCTGTATGTCTCCAACCATTTGTTATTCAGGAAAATACAGAAAATGCAGAGACAGGGAAGAGATCAGAGTTTAAGAAGGAGGAAGGATGAGCAAGTGGGCCCATGGAGAACGTCAGGGCAGTGGAACTATCCCACGTGGTACAACGATGTTGGGAGTGTGTCATTACACATTTGTGAAAACCCATAAACTGTGATCTTGATGTGCCAATGCTTGGCTCATCCATTGTCACAAAAGTGCCACTACTTTTGTGTCGGATGGGTCAGTGGGGCATGCGGTCAGTGTATATACACAGGAGTTATATGGAAATTTCCTGAACTTTCTGACCAGTTTTGCTGTGAAGGGAAATCTTCACTAATAAAGTACTGAATAGATGGTCCCAACAGCAGTTATGCTGATGCATCCAAATTATCAGAGATCATTGCAGTGAGTAACTCCACCGAAGATTGCAGACCAGCTGCCTATTAACTTTGGGGTCAAAATCTCTTCTCCATCCTTACTATCAGCCTAGGAGCTTGGGTCACTGTAGCTGAAATTTTCTCCAGTCCTGCCCAGCCCCACAGCTGCTTATACAATAACCATTCAGAAGCTTATATTAATTAAAACTGTTCAGTCATTAGCTCAGGGCTATCACTGACTAGCTCTTACACTTAAACTCAGCCCATTTCTGTTAATCCATATGTCGCCATGTGTTCCATGGCTTTACCTTGTGCCATTACATGCTGCTCCCTGGACAGTGGGCTTCTTGTTCCCAGAATTCTCCTTGTCCGTTTATCCTGCCTATACTTCCTCCCTGGCTACTGGCCAATCAGCTTTTTGTTTACCAACCGATCAGAGCAACACATTCGCACAACATCCCACAGCAGGTCACTCTTGAGAAGAATGGATGATGAGCAAGAGCAGAATTCTGAAAAGGACCTTTCAAATGACTGGGTGGTTACCAAGGAGACCGAATCTCCAACTGGAGGTGAGTCCATTTACTTCGAGCAAGCCAGTTCAGCTTTTCTGGACTCAGCAGCACTGGGGGCTTGAGGACTAAAATGTGAAGTAGAGTTCAGTTCCTAGAGATGAATAGTGTGCATCCTGGGCCCATCTCTCTGCATGTACAAAGCTACTTAAACAGGGTCCAGGAAGTTTCATGTATACGTTAGATCTTTAAGGAAAGAATTCTGGAAAAATCTTCCTCCCAGCAAATACCACTTGTGAAGCTGCACGTGGCTGGTGAGGCCCACTGACACCTCTTACCAGTGGTTTGTCCCCAACTCTAAAGAGTAAATCCATCGCTTTCCCATTGAATGGCTACAAATGCATGGTGAGCCTCGTAAGGAAGCCTGCCCATACTCAAGCACCAACAAGACTTGAGGTCAAGAGACACAGATGTCCGCAGATGAGTGAGCTCAGAGCTAGGGAATTCCAGGGCAGGAGCCCGGACATTGTTAAAGCTAATCCTCTAAGAGATCACAGGGTGGACCTGAGGGCAGTGAATTGGAACCCATTTCCTTCTTCCTATCTCTGGAGACTGGAAGGTAGTGTGTCAGGGCCCAGTCTTCCTGCCTCTGTTTGTGCTCAACCCAGATGCACGCAAGGCAGCTTCAGGAAGCTGCTCTTTGTTTGGACTACAAAAAGATCTTCAGATTATGTTTAGGAGAGCCAGAGCAGACAGGTGGCTTCCGTCTCTGAGGTGTAGGCATTGCTGCAGTGTAAGAGCTGCTGCTCTGACGTTTGACCATTTCAGTACTGACAAAGGGAGAGAGGGGAGGAGAATTCAGAACACCCAGAAAGGGTATCACTGGGCGAAGCAAACCGGCTTGGCCAAGAAGGTCCCCCCTCACCTTCCCCAGGGTGCCTCTTCAATCTTCTTACCTGAGAAAAACCTGGGTGTGCAGGCCGTACTGCTGAGAGCTGGGTCGGGGGCGACAATGGCAATGGCTGGTTAGAGGCAGCAGGAAACACAAGGTCAGCCTTGCTCACGGCTGAGACCATCACCTACTTATAAGGTCGGTGTGTCTGACAGGTACAGGAGATGTTGGCAATGGACCCAGTGTCAATCCATGCTCTGACTGGGGATGACTGGAACTTTGGTTAGAACTGGTGACACACTAAGTAAAGTAATATGGATGATGGGTGATACTGTCAACTTGACAACATCTAGAATCTCCTAGGAAACCAGGCTCTGGGCAGGCCTGTGATAGATATTCAGAGGAGGCCCATTGTGCTGACATAGACACATGTTAACTGTGGGCAGCGCCATCCCGTGGCTGGGGCCTGGGCTGCATAGAAAATCCATCTCCATGCTTCCTGAGTGGGGCTACTATGTGACCTGCTGTCTCAAGCTCCTACTGCTGTGACTCTCCCCCATGATACTCTCTAACTGTGAGCCTAAATAAATCTTTCCTTCTTTGGGCTGCTTGGGGCAGGTACTTAGTCTCAGCAAAGAGAGAAATAATGGATTCACATGGCAATTTTGTCAAATACAATAATGAGGAAAGCTGTAAGCCTCTCAGTGAGAGTGCAGTGCAATTTACAGAGGGAGTCATAGAGATAGATGTAGTAGAGAGGGAGTCATAGAGATAGATGTAGTAGAGAGGGAGTCATAGAGGTAGATGTAGTAGAGAGGGAATCATAGAGACAGATGTAGTAGAGAGGGAATCATAGAGATAGATGTAGTAGAGAGGGAATCATAGAGATAGATGTAATAGAGAGGGAGTCAGAGATAGATGTAGTGGAGAGGGAATCATAGAGATAGATGTAGTAGAGAGGGAGTCATAGAGATAGATGTAATAGAGAGGGAGTCATAGAGATAGATGTAGTGGAGAGGGGGTCATAGAGATAGATGTAGTGGAGAGGGAATCAGAGATAGATGTAGTAGAGAGGGAGTCATAGAGATAAATGTAATAGAGAGGGGGTCAAAGAGATAGATGTAGACACAAACAGTTCTATACTCTCTCCCCACCCCAGGCTCGGAGATCACCTCAGAAGAAGGGGTGGAAACATCCTAAGAGTCAGAGTTGTTGGACATCTTCAGTAAACAAGTGTTTTCCAGACATGTAGTGTCATTGCACACGTGAGCTCCCAGCAGTGGGACTGCTTGAGCGCAGCCTGCACAAGATCAAGCCAGCTGAAATCCCAGCATAGATGGGGAAGGACTCACGAAGAACCCTGAGGAGCTGTTGACAATTGACGGCTCCTGGGGGAGGGAGAGTCAGCTTTCTTTTGGGACATAAGTCCCTGAGTAACTTCCCACATTCCAGTGGATGGTCCTACACCAGTACTCACACAGACAAGATTAAGTAGACTCAGTGGGTTTAAAGGACAACAACGTGTAGTGATATTTGCTCTGCCCATGACCTTGGGCTATAGGGCCCGAAGGAGGCGGTGCTTCCTAGCATTGTACGTAACCTCTTATAAGGGAAGGGAGAGGGGTCACATACCCCTTCTCCATGCTCCTGCCTGCAAGGTGGCTTCACACTGGCCAGATCAGAGGACGACTTCAGCTGTCTACTCCATTCTGTATTTGTCAGTGTATCTCAATTTATATCCTAATAAATTCTGTTACCCATTTAATAGACTCACGTGGATTGATGGTAATAACAGTGCACATGACATTGGGAGGTGAGAGGGAAATGTGGTAGGAGGAAGAGGAGAGAAATCCGAGTTGAGGGATCAAAATGCATTCTACGTATATATTAAATTCTCAAACAATAGATATTTACCACAGAAACCTTTCTCTGAATATAAAGATAGAATAAGATCGTGTGAGGAAACAGAATGTGCAGTAGTGCAGAGGGATGGAGATGGAGGGACCAGTGTTAAAGTCTGACCATTTAACAAAGGAGTGAATGAATGCTCAGAAGGGGATGGAGAAGAAGAGGAATGTTACCAGGACTGGTAGGGTCAGATCCTATGCCCTGGCAGCCCTAGCAAGCCGGGCTTGGGCATCTGTCCTCAGCAGTTAAAGAAACAATAAGGACAGACAGAGAAAGGAGGTGTATTCAATGAGGCCACACTGCAAAAAGGGACAAGCCAAGTAGTGCAGTGACAGATCCCTCAGAATCCAGCTTTGGGGTCCTGACGTAAGGTTTAGGTTTAAATTCACAGCAAGGAGCATGCATAACAAGCAGTCCTGGTCAAGGTGTGGTTACAGACATCGTCATTGTCAGAATATTGTGAAATATCCTTCCCACGATAAATTTTAGGATGACGGGCATAGAACCAGAAGAGTAGGAGGTGTAAGATCCTTAGCGCACTGCTTTTAGGAAGGAAAATTGGGAGAATGGAATAAGTAAAGGGGAAAAGATTTGTTTTCAGCTGGGCTGGAAATGGGGAGAAAAAATTCCTAACTTTTCTTCATCTGTCCTGTAGTAGTCTTACAAAGAGGAGGATAAAAGCAGGAGAAAATGAAGAGAAGAGAAAGGGAGGTGGAAGAGGAGGAGAATAGGAGGAGGAACAGGAAGGAAGGGGGAGGGAGGTTCTTGGGACTGACAGGCGTAAAACCAGAATATTGATCAGCTCTGAGCGGGGTTGAAGATGCTGTGTCCTTGGTTTTGGTCAAAGTGAGAGCTTCAAAGGCTTTACCTTTGTGGGTACATGACCCATGACAAGTGCTGGCTGGTGAAACACTGCCCTGGGGATCACTGCTCCTCTATTTCTGGGTAAATGTACCCCATCTTTCTGACCACGTTAGTTGTCAAGTACCGAGCTATCCAATATGATGTCTGGTGTGCGTCATGATGGCAGTACTTGTCTTTAAACCCTAGTTGACCTGCACACAACTGAGGCCACAGCCTTTTGGTTGGTGCTCAAATCAGGTTTACTGGTGAGGCAGCCATTGCGTTCCCTGGAGCTATATTGTCCCTGTGTCTCAGCAAAGAGCACACCGTCCTGATCGTTACCCAGTTGCCCTCCTCTTGTTCTTCTCTGCTGTTCTCTGCCTTGGTCTTGACTCCGAAGACTTACCCTATTAGACCTGAACCCCCTAGTTTGTGGGGCCCAGAGGAGGATGCATCCTAAGACTGGAGGGCTAGGGTAGAGAGGAAACCAGGGTTCGTTCCCATGTGTTCCTTCCTAGGTAGAGGTACTTAGCAAGGCCCTGCCCTTCCCTCACTGCAGCTCCTGTTACCTCCTGCAGCTCAGCCACAGCTCCCAGTTCCCAGGCTGGGAACACCTTCCTGAAAACCTTAACATCCTGGTTGGTTCTCTCTCCACACTCTGTTCCCATCAAGCTGTCTGGTGATTTTCTCAGGTCACTACCACTGCCGTCTTAGTTTATATGCACTGTTATAGCAAAAAAAAAAAAAAAAAAAAAAAAAAAAAAAAAATACTGGGCTGAGCAGTTTAAACAGTAGACACTGGATGGTCACAGTGCCTGGTCAGGGCCTGGGGGATCTGGTGTTTACAGAGGCTCTATTATTCTAGTTCATCGTTAGCCACCTTCTTACTCCATGTTCACAAGGTGGGAAAGATAAGTTCTGAGAGTTCTCCCGGCCCCGCATCTTCTCCATTCAAAAACACCTCAGGTCAATTGGCCAGAGAAGGAAATCAGGACACAGTAAAATGTAACACCTGTGGTTCACTCCTGACAGCTGCCATAGCCTGTATGGAAAATTTTAGAAAGTGCTGTATGGTCTCTTGGTGCAGAAAATGTTAGCAATTGGCAACAGCAACAAAAACCTTTCTTTTCTTTTTTCCCCCTGAGACAGGTTGGCCTGGAACTTGTAGAAACCCACCTGCCTCTGCCTCTGGAATGCTGGAATTAAAGGCGTGATTGGAGCGATGGCTGGAATTAGAGTAGAGATGATGATAGCAGAATGAAATGATGCCAAGCAGCTTTTTAGACAAATCTCACAGAAAGGACAACCGAAAACCTGTTCTTGCGGTAGTATTATGCTAAGGGCACTAAGCTCATCCCCGAGGGTTCCATGCTCATGAGATAAGCATCCGCAAAGGCTCTGCTTTCCCATGTTAGGTGTTAAGCTTTCCACACATGGGCCAGTAATGTGGTTCAATGGATATAGGGGATTGCTGCCAAGTCAAGGTCTATCCACGTGGTAGAAAGAGAAAATTGACTCCTATAGGCACACACCATGGCACAAGTGCACACACACACACACACACACACACACACACACACACACACACTAGTGTGATAAATAAATGTAATAAAAAAATTAAAAGTTTTCTACATGTGAATGGGAGTGTGGAGATAAACACAGAAGACCTTACTACTGTGGACAGGAAAGTATCAGTGACACCTCTCTGAAAATGGAGTTTCTGTTCTTGCCAATACATTTTAGAATCTGGTGTTTGAAAATGGACTTCGACGTTGTCTCCAAGCAGAAAGGTTTTTGAAAGAGCGTGAAGATCAGAACAGAGGCAAACTTCAAGAGATGATTTTGAATCCTCTAGGCACCCTCAGGCTTGAGAGTCTCCTCCAGACAGGTTACCTGCTCTGTGACCACCTCTCCTCTGCCCTGTTAACCCTGGCACCACGAAAATCCTCACCAAACTGGACATGTTAAAATCTGTTTAAGCTCTTTGCCATGACCTTTACCTTTAAGAGTAACAAGAACACTTGAAGACATGAAACACTCCCCATTAGTTCAGAGGTGGACATCCTGTTGACTCAGCTCAGATCTTGGAGTGAAAACAAGCCCTGGAGTATTTAACAAGGGAACTACCTGATATTTAACGAGGCATAACAGAAACCATGAGCATATGCTTGAGGAATTTATTTGAACATATCCACTCGCAGAAGTACCATCCTGGTATGATTTTCACAAACCTTCTATTATCATCTCATTCCCCTTGGTCAAATCCGTCTATTTTTGCTGTGGGCCACCTCTGTGAACATATGAATTTCTAGTCTGCCTTTAGTTCCAGCGTCTCATTCCATGGGGCAGTTTGGGGGATCATTGTCATGGGGGTGTTGGTGGCTACATAATATCCCCTCCATGGATGTCTTGCAATGCAGCCTTCCATCCCACCATCCTCTCCATCCCACTGTCCCAGAGGAATGGAGGGGAGGGATGAAACTGAGAGGGAATTTGCTACCTCATGGTGTGAGAAAAGGTTGTGAGGACCAGGTTAGGTCATGAGAAGTGACCATACTGGACTACAGAAAATAGACTTTTTTCCTCCCGATAATCAAGAAAACCAGACAGGACTCTGACCATTATGCTTTTACTTTCCTAACGCACAGTCCTGATGTGAGAGCCAAGTAGCTGTGGTCCATCCCGGGGATGGGTCAAGAAGCTAAGGGGAGTTAAGTGGGAAAACTCAGCGCTGACAGGACAGCCCTCATCACGAGGCTGAGGCCTCACCGTAGGGCAGAGGAGATGCACTTTTAATCAGTGGACAGAATTAACAGGGTGACAGCTTGGGGCTCAATCACAGGGACATTCTCTAATCATCCCAACTGTCACACAGTGGACTGGGTGATGTGGAGAATGCTGAGACCCCCCTGCACAGTGGACATGTGCCGGTTGGCATGCCATCTGTCAGAGATGCCATCAAACCTGACGACTTGCTTTAAAAATAACTTTCTGTAATGGTCGTTAGATAGAACATGTCCATGGGAGACTGTTTAGAAAAGAAAGCATTAACAAGAAACCAGAACTCATCCTGAACCCCGCATCCCCAGGTGAGCCCTGGGAACAGTGCACACACCGACATTTGCTTCTCCTTCTCAACATGTAAAACCTCATATTTAAAACCTTATAAAAGCTTGATTGTGATATATGCCATAAATTTTCACAAAATGTACATGCACTGGAAATACATTTTAGAACTTTTTTCTCTTTCTGTTTTGCTGTATTATTAAATAATATCCAGAAGCAGGACTTTGATGTTGTATATGAATTGGTCCTTGGATAAAAATGTTTAGTGTTGCCCCCACAAATGTTTGTTCAAATATCTTAAAAACTGTATATTTTATCTCTTTGAGGAAAAACCTTAGGCATAGAGATCTTGGTTCAGAAAACAGGGAGATTTTCTTGTTTGAGATTGCTCTAGTGTTGTGGGTCAAGCCCAGAGCCTCACCTGAGCTAAGAAACTGCTTTGCCCTTAGATATATCTGCAGGCCTGAGGACAGAGGCATTTGCAGGGCTGAACATGGATGAGGCCTCTAAACAATATGTATCAGTTTGCAGTGTCAAAAGTAGTTTATAGGAGATTGTTTTATCATATACATATTATATTTAGTGATTTAATCATTGGGGAGCTGAATTTGCATTTCATTTTCTGATAAAATGAACTTTTGTTAATGTTTTGAACAGTTTTAATTATCTGCTCCCTCTCACTAGCTCCTTGGCCTTTGGAGATCCATATTTTCTTTATTAATCTATGACATTATTATGTGAGATTACTACCTTGTCATATCATTATAAGTATACATATATAGTAATTAAAATTTAAATGCTTTTAAATCTTTACATTATGCAAATCTTCTATCTTATTTTAAAAGTGATTTTCAGAAACAGAAATGTGAAATAATATCTCACTAATCTCTAGTTCTTTCTTTCCTTAAATCTAGAGGTTTAATATGTAAAATATATGCTTTGGTATTTTATTATGTACACTATTATAAGTATAATAAATTACTTTAAAATATATAAAACAATATAGTAACATAACTATATTTTCCTTTTTTTCCTCCAAAGTTTATAGTAGGAAAACTAAACTCATTCATTTCTTTGTAATATTATCATATTTGGTCTCATTTCATACATTAATTTTTTATGTTACAGATACCTATTTTTTCTTCTAATATGTTAGTAACCAAATGTTTTAATTTTATTAAAAGTTAATACTACATTTTTAACATTACAACAATAAAATAAAACATGCATTTCTAATGACAACAATTTTTTTTTTTTGCAAAATATCTCATTGCCCTCTGGTTCTCTCTCTTCTGTCTGTGTCTCTCTCTGTTCATCGTTCACTCTTTCTCTCTTATTTTCTAGGTTAGAATTATTGAAGATTGGGCAACTCTTAGCAGTGTAGTGCAATGGTTAGGTGAGGGCTCTAAAGACTGACTTTCCAGATTTGAATCTTCATTCTATATAACTGCATGAGTCTGTTACCTATGTAATCTCTCTGTGCCTCAGTTTCCCTGTCTATAAAGTGGAGATATGGCAGTATCTTCTTCAGAAGGTTTCTGGGAAGAGGAACCCACATATGGAGAGAACACCCAGGGCTCACTGAAGGTGCTGCCAGTGACGACATCCATTCTGAGGCATCAACATGCTAGGATCAAGCATCTCAACTCTTAAGTGCTAGAAGAAGGAGGTATGCATGAGTGTACTGTGTATTGTGTAGATGTGCTGATTTTAAATAGAGGATATGTATTAGTTAGGTTTCTGTTACTGTGATAAAACATCATAACCAAAGGCAAGTTGGGGAGGAAAGGTGTTTTGCTTTGTTTTGGCTTACAGGTTATATAATCCATCATCAGAGAAAGCCAAAACAGGAACTCAAGGAAGGAACCTAGAGACAGGAACTGGAACAGAAACCATAGAGGAATGCTGCTCAATAGTTTGCTACTCATGGCTTGTCCAGCCTACTTTCTTATACAACCCAGGAATACTTATACTGCCCAGGGGTGGCAACACCCACAATGGGCTTGGCCCCGTCCTATCAGTCGTTAATCCAGAAAATGCCCTACAGACTTGTTTATGCTTCAATCTGATGAAGATATTTTCTTAATTGAAGTTCCTTTTTCCCAGATGACCATAGCTGGTGTCAAGCTGGAAAAAAAATCCAATCAGAACAGATACTATTCTTAATTGCATTCAATCAGTTGAATGCCCTATGAGCAGTAACGGAAATGTCTTAGGGAGGAAATAGTTCTGCCTCAAAACTTCAGCAGAGAAGTCTGTTTGAGTTTTTATCATGCTCACTTGCCCTTGGGATGGAAGACTGGCTGTCCTCACGGAAACAGGAATTAATAAGTCCCCTTTAAAATCTCTTTATGCACACCCTCTCTCCCGCCTCTCCTTTCTCCCCCCTCCTCCTATAGCTGAGTCTCTCACTTTTGTTTATGGCTCATTAGGTTGAACTACTTCCCAGCATGGCTGATGAAGAACAGCACAGGTCAGGAGAGTACCGAACCCTTATATGTCAGCGGGGCACTCACTGGTGACTTCATACACTTTTATAAAGCTCCCCCCACCCCGCCCTGGCATCAGGGGACTTTTCAAGTGGAGAGGGTTGTTCCATCTTTGCTTCTATGTGAGTTACTTGTTGCAGTGACCAAACACGAAGAAAGAATTTGAGGGAGGAGGGTTTGAGTCATGGAAGCCACTCAGGGCTGTGGAGGCAGTAGTGTAAGGTGACTTGCTGACAGGAAGTGGAGCCACACTCCAAACCTGACATCCTGTACCTCAGTGACCACTTCCTCCAGCAAGACCCTGCCTCTTAAAGATACTGCAGCCTCAAAACGGTGCCACCAGCTGGGGACCAAGTGCCCAGGCATGTGAGCCTGTGGGGGACATTTCACACTCAGACTCTAACTACTTAAAAAAATCATTTCTTTCTCTACCTTCTCTGTTTCTTCCGTTGCGGTTCCTGTAAAATTTGTGATGGAATAGTTCCAAGTCAATTCAAGCAAATCTGGACTTGTGGGCTGAGCTGATTTGGAACTTTTCAACAGTCGGAGGCAAGAGATATGGATGGTGGAAACACGGATGTCCAGTGCCAGATCCTCATGGGAACAGGTCAAGTCTTCAGGGTGGATCCAAGGGAGGAACAGACTGGCATAGAAGCCACCAGGAGATCAGGGTCCCTCTAGGGTCTTCTGCTCTTTTTTCTCCCATCTTTGTTTTTCCTAGACACCTATTTTTTTTTAATCTTTCTCTTGAATTCTGGGAAGATTTTAAAAGTGATTTTCTGATTGATTGGCTTAGTTTTCTATTTTCTTTCAGTCTGCTGCTCATGCTTATATATTTATTCAAAGTATTTAGACCTTGTTTAATTTCAGATTTCACCTTTTCATAGATAACATCTTTTAATTTCATTAAAATTTTTTAAAAAATCTATTTTTCTGCTTCCTACAATAAGTCAATATCCTGGACCTGATTTGCATAAGTAAATACTCATGCCAATTACCCACACATCCTTTCCTTATTCTTAACTATTGAGCAGTTTTATAAAACATGAGGGCTTCATTCCATTGGATTATTCTTAGATTTTTTGTTTGTTTGTTTGTTTGTTTGTTTGTTTGTTTTTCGAGACAGGGTTTCTCTGTGTAGCTTTGCACCTTTCCTAGATCTCGCTCTGTAGACCAGGCTGTCCTCGAACTCACAAAGATCCACCTGGCTCCCGAGTGCTGGGATTAAAGGCATGCACCACCACCGCCTGGCTAGATGTATAATAAATGTAAACTGGAACAGAGCAGGGCTCGCTGTACACTCCCTGCTTCTGAGATACTGTTTTGCACACAATCAGGATTGATGGTAGATTCACTGAGGAGGGAGAGGTCTCAGTAAGTTTGAGACTAGGGAGGACTGCATGGTGAGGTCCAGGTCACCCAGAGTTACAGAGTGAAACATGTCTGTAAATAAATAAAAATTAGTAATTATAAAAATTAGACCACCCCCTCTTGCAAACACATGCATTTCACAATTATATGTATACCTATTTCTGTATCAAATTAAGCCTTTCAAATACAGATCGTATTACCAAGATGATACTGTTTTTATAATTTGAAAACAAAACCAAATTTTTCTTGTAACCTTGATAAAAATCTCAAAATTCCACATGTCAAATATTTTATATTTTACCCCCAGCATTTTAAAGGAGATCTCGGCTTTCATATATTTCGGTGGGCTGTGTGTTTGTTCTTAGCCAAGTGTGCTTCTGATTGCTGGAGTTGTTTTGATGACTGAGTTCTCAAGTCTGTCTCCTTCACACATTTTAATTTAAAAGAATGAAAGTATCTCCATACTCTTCTTTATATCCCTTTGTCAGCACAGATACTAGAATTTTTGTTTTAAGACAAAAGCATGTGAACTGTGATTGAACTTACATTACAGATTTGTCCCCCATCCAGAACACTGAGTCAACAAAGCAATAGCTAAAGAATTTTATGAAGAAAAGGGTGGGACCCCAAAACTATTCCCATGAAAGTCCCCTTTAAAGAATGATGCCACCTGAAGACCATTCTCAAAGAATCAGGAGTTCAAAATCAGCATTTGTGTGGTTTTGTCTGAATAATCCCAGGATAAGGCTATTTAGGTGGTGAATTTGGTGTGTTAACCATGACAGTGTCTGGGTCCCAGTGATTGGGTCAAACATTAATTAAAATGTCTCGGAGGGTGTTAATAGATGAAATTCACATTTGAACAGATGGGAGTTGTTTAGCATTTTGCTGCCTTACGTGAATGAGTCACAACTAGTCAATCTAATAGCACGGAAGGCTATTGGATGTGAGAGGATGTGCAGTAGATCGCCTCTGAACTTGAACTTTAGCTTAGACTCTGCTCTTGTCTCCAGCCTGCCTACGCACCCTGTAGGGGCTTGGTAGCTTCCACAGTTGCGAAAACCAACTTCCTAAAACATCTCTCTCTGTTTATGTGTGTATCCTATTGATTCTGTTTCTCTGGAAAAAACTAACCATTATAGACACAAATCTACAATCAGAGACAGAAATTAAGGTACAAAGTAAGATGAGGATGAAGACTTGGTTAGAGACGAATCAGAAATTATTGATTAATAATTTAAGGACAAATCAATGGGAAGAGAAAATTAAAGTGACATAAAGAGAACATGAGAAGAGTAGTAGATGACTTGCAATTCAGCTTCGAGGTTGGGCGTGACTGCGCCTGTCCTTCTGATAGTAGCATTGATGGAGGGTCCCAAAGTAAACACAATTCAAAATGGCAGCCAAACATGAAAACGCTGGGTAAATAGAGAACCTAACCCCACTGTACAGCAATTCATTAATAATGATAGAAGTTTGAAACTCCTGGTCATATTATCAAAGACAGTCGGGGAAGAGAGAGGCACATGAAAATTTTAAATCTGAATTAGAGAAATGCAGAACAATCAAATCAGCTAAAGATGGCTTTTGAACATTTATGTAATTAGAAAAGGTAAAAATAGGATGTACAACTTCTAAAATCCTGACAAAAGGAAGGAAGATTATTTGGAAGGATATGGAAACATATTTTTGAAATCTCATGAGCAGGAAAGGTAAGAAGCAACATAGACCCACAGGATAGAAGTTTACATAGGGACAAATGCGCATCTCGGAAGTGGCATGTCTCAGTCATGCGCTACATGAAAGGGGTACAGCTTCCTGCCCACGGAAGTCTCTTTCCAATGTCGTGGAAAACATAATTTTTTGTGGTTTAGGAAAAAAACATATGAAATATAAACCCCAAAACAGAATATAAGAAGATAAGTAAAGATTTGTTAAAGAAATAAATGTGAGGGAATTAGACTTACCACTGAAGCAATATAGGATTTAAGACAAACATCTCATTGCAAGACAAAGATGGTCACAAAAATCCAAATTCATGTAAGTTTGTTTATTCTCCTAAGAGGAAGAAAGACACAGAGGAATGGGTAAACTGAGGAATGGCAGGGAGACCCAAGTAGGGCAGAAGGAAACTGAGACATGGACCAGAGTTGAAGTGCAGAGAAACCCAATAGAAAACGATCCAGGGATCTTTTCTCTCTCAGACACATCCCTGAGCAAATATTCCCATCACCTCACAAAGCTCGAGGGTTATTTTGGGCCCCTCTTATGTGATTTAAGCACGTTTCAACTCTAAATAGATCAATCCAAAAATGATTTATTTTTACCTTTAGAAGATTTTTTAAAACTTTCCAAAGCATAAACTTTATAAGTCAAATGTTAGCTATGACTTATATAAAATTAGTGTTTCTGCTTAGGAAGAAATACCACAGATAAAGTGACCAGGCACCTAGCAGAGACTGGAAGAACACATTTACTCCCAGAGTGAAAACACAGGACATACAATAAAGAGATGGGAAGAAACAGAAGAAACATCATAGAATGAGACTTTAGGAGATGTCTCATGCCACTGGTAATTTTACTTCTCTCATAATATATTTTTTTCTTTTAGTGGACATAATGGTTCACATTAGGGAGCACAGTGTAACATTTCACCACAGCCATCACCTCAAACATTACCATTTCTTTCCGTCATAAACACCCCAAACCCTCTCTACCATTTATGATGAAACACACAATTACCTGCTGTCAGCTACACTTACCTTACTCGACATAGCACACTCAAAACTGAGGAGGACAACAGGAGACTGAAGACCTCTGTAGTGATATGACTAAGAAGTGTCCCCCATAGTACTGGCCATTCCATCACTTGGTCTCCAGAATTGGTGGCAGTGTTTGGGGAGGTCGATGTGGTGCAGCCTTGTGCAGCTGGAAGAGGTATGTCAATGGGGTTGCTTGAAAGTCTTATCCCTTTCAGTTCACTCTGCTTCATGCTTGTGGTAAAAAGACAGTGCTCTCAGCTTCCTGGTCCATGCCTCCTTAGCATAGGGAGGAAATGCTCTGGAACTATAAGCCCAAATGAACTCTTCCTTCTACAAGTTGCCTGGCTTATTACAGCAAGAGAATCATAACTAATATAACCCCCTGCCATGCCTCAGGATTAATATTGTGAAAATCCCATCCTTCCAAAAGCAATCAACAGATTCAATGCAACCCCTTCAAGAATCCCAACACAGTTCTTCATGGAAATTGAAAAGAGATTCTTAAAGTTCATATGGAACCACAGAATGCTCAGAAGAGCCCAAAATGATCTTAAACAACAAAAATATTGCTGGAGATATCACCATCCCTGATGCCAAGCCGTACTCTAGAGCTATAAAAATAAACACATCATGGTGCTGGCATCAAAACAGACACAGTGATTATTGAGATAGATTTGAGGACTCACATATAAGGGTATGATCCGACAACCACCTGAGTTTTAATAATGAGGCCAAAAAAATCACATCAAAGAAAAGATGATTAATTCATCTTTCAATACTCATCAGATAAGCTGATTTATATAGTAAATGGCAGTTAATACAGAGGCCCACAACTAGTCAGGGTGCAGATAATAAATGCCTATGGAGAACTCCACTTGAAATGGAACAATGGTACTTCTATATCTCTCCTCTTCTCCACAAGGCTCAGGACTCACAGCAAAGGAGAGAATAGGAAGATTGTAAAAGCCAGAAACAGTGGAGGTCTGCAGTGAAGCAGTGTTTGCCGGACACAACAGCAGTTACATGCTTGAACTCATAGCAGCTGGGACTTCATCTGCATATGATGTGCAGAACATCAAGCCGGCCAACGTCCCAGCATGGATGCAGGAGGAGCCATGATGAGTCTCACTTCTGCCTAAGGAGCTATGGGCAACTGATTTCTGCAAGGAGAGGGAGACTCAGTTTTCTCCAGAGACATCACCCTTGAGATGCTACCCATGCTCTGGAGGGTAGCCCTACACCCATTCAGTACAGGTAGTACTGAGTGGACTCTGTGGGTTTTTAAAGAAAAAAGAACACAAGAAATTGGGAGGGGAAAACAGTGAAGAGAAATAGGGAGGAATTGGTGGGGAAAGAGAGGAGGTAGATTAGATCAAAACATGTCTTATGCATGTGTAAAATTTTCAGTTAATGAAAAAGGATAAAGGGAAAAAAAGAAATTGTTTCCTTGTTCAACTGCACCGTGTGACCCACAGATTTCTCTCTGCATCCCCTCACCCACACCTTTTCCAGGCCATGGTATGAGATTTCACTTTACACTCAGCAAGTCAGTTAAACAAAAAGTGAAGTGATATAGTTTGTTGGCAAAGACACTGAAAGCAACAGCGCCCCCCAGGGGGCATTGGGGATGTGGCTACATGTATTGAAATTACAGAACAGCGCCCCCCTGAGGGCATCAGGGATGTGGTTACATGTATTGTAATTACAGATGCACAACGACCCACCAGTCTCTTTCAAGAAGGTGTACTGGAGAAGGGTGATTTTCAGCTATAGAAGTTTTACCCCCATAGGACATTTAATTGTATTTGGAGACATTTTTTTTTTTTTTTTTGGTTGTCACAATTGGGATGTTGTTGGCTGCTGCTGGGTGGAACCTGAAGATGCTGTTAAATGTCTGCCATGTCCAGAAGAGGCCTGAATAAACAGGAACTGTCCAGACCTAATGTCAATTACATGTAGCTTCAGAATCTTGTCTCTAAGAAGTTTTTAGTAAAGATGTGGAACTGGACTTGAATGTGGTAATTTATCACAAAATCGTTTGTGGACGTGCAGAGTTGGCACACAGAGGGTCTAATGTGAAGTAAATAATGTGTGCCATGTGATAGATACACATTAAATTGTGTGGTGTAGTCATGGAAAAAGAACACACAATAATACAGGCAGATCTTAAACCAGATGTGGTGGTATACAACAGTAATCCCAGGGGCTTAAGGGGTACAGGCAGGAAAGTCAGAATATCAAGGTTGCCTTTAGCTACAGAGTGAGTGGAAGCCTGTCAGATTTTGTCTGAGAGAGAGAGAGAGAGAGAGAGAGAGAGAGAGAGAGAGGGAGAGGGAGAGGAGAGGGAGAGGGAGAGGGAGAGGAGAGGGAGAGGGAGAGGGAGAGGGAGAGGGAGAGGGAGAGGGAGAGGAGAAAACAAAATAGATCTTAAAGAACTGTTGAGTCAGAAAAGGTAAGAAATGGAGTTTAGCCAATAACTCAGTAAGATGTAAATGTAACGTGCGCACGCACGCGCGCGCGCGCGCGCGCGCGCACACACACACACACACACACACACACACACAATGTAGCAACATATTTTACGAGATTATAACATCTCCAAAGAAGAGCAGAATGAATGAGTGTGTGGGGAATAAACTAGATTAATGCAAATTAGCTTAAAGAAGAGGAGAGCCTGGCTTGTACTAATAATAACATCGTCTCATGAGACAAAGAATCTTATTAACTCAGCTCCTTGGCACTGATGTAAAAAACAAATAACCAGGGCTGGAGAGATGGTTCAGTGGTTGGGAGCACTGGCTGTTCTTCCAGAGGACCCAGGTTCAATTCCCAGCACCCACACGGCAGCTCACAACTGTCTGTTAAGTCCAGTCCCAGGGGATCTGACACCCTCTTCTGACCTCTGTGGGTAGCAGGCACACACACGGTACACAGACATACATGCAAGCAAAACACCTGTACACATAAAGTAAGTAAATAAATAAAACCAAATATTTTCCTGAACCTCTTCTTCTATGGAGGATGTTATTCTTTTCAAGTGATCATTAAGCATTAATAAAGCATTTGAGGATGCAGTATATTAGGAAGAAACCCTGTATACATTTTAAAAATAAGAACTTACAATAATTATTTCACAAACGTTAAGAAAAAAATAGGTTAAACTGAAGTCCTTTGAGCTTTTAAATGAAAAGCACTGAGGTTGTTCCTGGACCAGAGAGAAAAAAAAAAAAAGCAATCACACACTACACTAGCAACAAGGACAAAGGCAATTTTGCATCAAAAACTTATTAGATGTACTCAAAGTTTTATTTAATATAAAATTCATAAGACCTCTACTGCCTGTGCTATTAAACAAGAAGGAATATAAATATTTGATCTAAGCAGTCACCTCAAAATATTGGGAAAATAACTTCAAAATAAATCCAAGGAAACTTGAAGGCAAGGAGGTAAGTTGAAGAATTCAATATTAAAGCACCTGAAAACAGAGAACGAATCTGTTCTTTGGAAATTAAGAAAAAGAAGTGAGAAAAGCAGTCAGAAAATCCTCACCTTAGCTGTTCAGGCCGAGAGCCTGGGTGGAAGTTTCTTCCCCAGGATGGCGTTCTGGGCGGCAGAATGGCATTACAAATGGTCGGGGTTCACCAGACGCCCTGTGGGAAATCAGCTCAGACCCACCCATGATTCCTCTGTCCACTCACACTCCTGCCTGACACCAGCGAGGCAGGCTCCCTCTGTCCCGCTTCCGCTGTTCTCAAGTCCCTACTTGTCGTATCCTGCCCTGGGTGAAGACAGTCTCACATGCAGGATGGTTTGGTTGTTCCTCTCCTGTTGGAAATTCTCTGCATTAATTACCACAAAGCAGAGTGATTATCATGACATACACGCACTAGTATGTGCTGGCCTGGGAGTCCTGCTGTGCCAGGACACGCTCATCATTGCCTGTGACAAGAGCCCCCTTGCGCAGGAAGAAGTGTGGTCCAGGGATAAACCTGGCTGACCCCTTTTATCCCTTTGCATGCAGCTGACAACCTTCCTTGGCTTGAGGAGCTGTGTGGGGTTCCCTCCATGTTGGTCATTCCAACACTGTCTCGGGAAGGTCATCAGGGTGAGTCACCTTCTCTCTCATCTAGAAGTCAGGCATCAGTCCTTGTTCCTGAGCAAGCTGAAAATATGAATCTTCCTTCTAGATTATATTAGCATTTTCTCATATTAATAGCCCATAATCACATATGGAAGATTTTTTTTAAACTGCCACTTATTTTCCTAAAAATAACAACTTGCCAATTTCACTTCAAAACTATTTTCATTAAAAAAAAAAAAACACCAGCAATACAGACATACACAAAGAGGAGAGTTAATAACTTTCCTCCATGCACACTAATTTTACCCAGCCTCCTCCACATGCTGACTCATGCTAACAATCTGTTGTGTATGTTTCCATAGCTCCCTCTCTGCTCACACGATTTATGTTAAACATTTAAAAACATTATTCTTCATATTTTTGTGTTGACTGTAAATCAGCTTCCTATCTGGACTTCCTTTGTTATGCAGTTAATTTGGGGGCAATGGAGGGGAGACCTCCCAAAAGAAGGCGTGGCCATGTAGCCAAACTCGTCCACAAAGAGCCATCATTCAGGTTTGATGTCAAACGTTTAATCGCCAAGGCTGGTGACAAAATATTTGTTGCCAGTGTATTGGTTGTCGTTGTGCTGCTGTGTCCAAGGTACCTGGTAGAAACATCTCGAAGGAGGAAAGGCTTCGTCCAGTTCATGGTCTGGGGGAGAGGGGATTTTAGTGCATCATAGCTGTGAAGGAGGGGATTAGAAGGCTCTGTGTATAGAGTTAGGAAATGAGGTTGGGGCTTCTTTGCACGACAGTAGCTGTGTTAGCTGCTTCTCTGTTGCTATGATTAAGTACCGCGCGACCAACGGTAATTTAAAGCAGAAATCGTTCATTTGGGCCTACAGTTGCAGAGGAAGAATCCATATTGTGGGGAGACACTGCAGCGGATGGCTAGAGTAAAAAGCTGAGAGATCACCTCTTCAGCCTAAACCAGCAAGCGGAGAGAGCGAGCTAGAAGTGGGTGGAGGTTCCAGCCTCTCAGAGCCCATTCCCCGTAGTGGGCTTTCTCCAGCAAGGCTGTACCTTCCTCCTCCCCGGAATCTCCTGAAACAGCACTACTGACTGGGGACCAAGTGTTCAAAAGCCTGAGCCAAGGAGGGACATTTCACATTCAAGCCACCACACCAGCCAAGAAGCAGAGCACACAAGCCCGCAGCAGGGACAGGCGTCACCTTCAAAGGTGGACCCCTAGTGACCAACCCTCTTCCACCAATCAGCTGGGCCCTGTCTCCTAAAGGCTCTACAGCCTGGGAACAGAACTGAAAACTTAAGCCTCTGGAAGACTTAGCAGATGTAAATTGTAACAGCTAGAGACAGATCATGTTAGAAGACTCTGGGTACGATCTACTTTTGAACTACTAAGAGAGTCTGAGAAAAAAAATTTTTTTTCAGAAAACGCTACAATATCAAAGATAATAAGAGAAAAAACTGCCTGTGGGCTAGCAATAAGTTAATACATGGTTTCCAGGGAATATTAAGTCCTAAGCAAAATATTCATGTGGCCAAAAAACAATGGCCACCATTCGACCACCTAGGAACAGCTGCCGCAGGGCATCCTGGGCTCTCCGCGGTCGCTCAAATGCAGACGGGCATGGCCTTGAGGGCTGCAGAACCAAGAATAATATTTCAAGCCAATTTCCCCTCCTGCTGCTCTGATCGCTCCAGCGCAATCGTTCCAATTCGGGCTTGATATTTGCTGAAGCTTACTTATCCCCCATGGCTTGAAACCAAATTACAGAAGGATAGGATAGCTTCGCTCCATGCTAGTTTGGACAGGTACAAATATCTGAAAGGCCCCTTTGTATGTCTATTCCGTACACATGGAAGGGATGCGAGCTAGTAGGGCTTGGAAATGTCAATGCATACAATTGTCTGCCCGCCCAAAGGACTTGCTTCCCAGGCACGTTGAGAGGTGGAGAGGTGCTCTGTGACTTACCAGCAAAGGAGTGTCCATGGCAACCGGCCCTAGGTTTCCTTGGAGATACTGTGGATTGGCTCGAAGCCAGTGCAGGAAGTACATTGGAATGGGGTCCAGGAAAGAACAATGACACAATCTTTGCATGGAGACAGATTGTGTCAGACACGCGAATCACACAGTAAATGGGTGTGAGCTCCGTTTCCACAGATCGTGCGGTACACACACTGATGTTGAGGGTCCTACAAATGAAGCTCTTTTTTGGCCTTAATCTCAGTGAGATCAAACTTAATGATAAAGCTGTGCCACTAATGTGTCGTGGAGGTCACCTTAGAGTTGCCATTGACCAATTACATAAGAATTTTTCAAATAATGCGAAAGAGAAACTCACAACCAGCGTATTAAATAAAACCCACCATTGTTCTCTTGCTATCAATGCTTATAACTCAGTCTAGTTCTTACACTTTTCATTCTTATGTCCCATTTTCTTCAGTTTGTATAATAACAGCTAATGTGCACCAACATCGGAACCTCCCTTCTTATTCTTCATACCCATGGAGAGCTGTGTGTTAGTATAGTTTGTATTTTGAAAAATTAGCCTCTGATGAAGCAGGTGCTGTGTGTGAGCTCCGCCTAGCATTACAACTGAAGTTCAGCTTGCTCTTACTATATTCTGATATAAATGAAAGGAAGGATGGCTTCAGGGACTTTCACAGTCACGATGGAAGAATATTAAAGACTGAACTGGAAATTTCTACATTAAGAACCAGGAGATTGACACTTAAGACTGGAGCAGGCTGTTGTGAATCTAGATGGATCACTTCTCTTTGGAGGAGAAGGAAACAGCCAAAGCTCCATGCAGGAGTTGTGATGAACCCATATGCAGCGACGAAAAGGACCACACAGATGCTGTGTGGAACACCAGGGGTGGGTTCAACAGCATGATGCCAAATGGGAAGAACAGGGACAAAAGGCTAGCTGCCGAGGTATCTGGTTTCATTTATACAAAAATTCCGAATAAGTGATCATCACCAAAAGGAACTAGAGATAGTTGGTGTAAAGAGGGGAAAAACAAGGTTGGAGGAGGAGAGCAAGGTTGACAGCAGCAGCAACTAACTTGACTGAACCTTTCAACAAATGCCTGATGCTAGACATCCACAGAAGAATGAGAGAAGACAAGAATCATTGGTCTCAAAACCACGGCTGACCCCTAACCAGGGGGGAGGGTGCGAAGCCCCATGCTGCCACTCTGTAGTCTGTCTGCAGAGGTGAGGCAGGAGACAGGTGTTGTTTAGGATGTTAATCAATTGTCTTCTCAGATTGCCAGATCTCTGAGTAGAGAACCGTATAAAGATTCAGTTCCTATTTTTGGTATTTGTTTTTTTCCTATGTGTTAGGTGGTATGGACCTTGGCTATAGCACCAGAACCCAAGAAGAAGGCATTGGGTGATGGGAGTCTTCCACATTATGTCTGTGTCGGTGGTCATCTGGTTGTGTGGACATTTCTCTAACCTCATTGGGTTTTATACTGAACACGGGCAACCTAAGTTGCTCAGAAAATACACATTAATAAAGCTGCTTTTCCGAAGTTCAGAATCCTGGGTGGGAGAGATGGCTTACACGTGAGGATATGTGCTGTAAAAAGCCTAACAAACAGCCTGAGTTCCATCCCCAAGACCACTTAAAAACAAAACAAAACAGATGCTGTGTTCTATATCTCTAATTCTAATGTTCCTACAGTGAGATGGGAGGGAGGTGGATACAGAGAAGCTGGCCTGGACTATGCTACACAGCAGGAGAAAGATGAGAGCCCCTGCCTCAAAACACGGTGGAAGGAGAGAACTGACTCCTGAAAATGTGCCCTCTGACTTTCTCATGCATGCACTAGCATAAACAGTTGTGCCAACAACAACACACACAACACACACACACACACACACACACACACACACACACACACACCCCTAGAAGTGGTTGGAATTACTTCTTTGGTCTGTCAGTAGTGTCCTGTCGGGGTGAACCAGAAATTTGTTCATGTCTCCCCAAGGGAAAAAAATACAACTCCCTTCCCAGAGAAAGATAAGGATCAGTTCATGATCACCTCTCAGAAACAATGTTCTCCGATAGCCTTGCCCCATGGCTATTTAATCACCAACTCTGTCAGAACAGGGTCTGAAGGCACCTGGATTGCCTGGGGACATTTCCCGTTAGTCTACTACAGTAATGGATGACCTCGTGTTAATAGGAACTGTGGGTAAGAAGAAAACTCTCTGACAGTTGGGTAGAGCCCTGTGATGCAGAGGGAGAGGAAGCTCCCCTCAAAGCTGGAGCTGTCCTGGCAGTGAAGGGTTTGGAGAGTCGGGCTATGTACAGCAAGTGTCATGTGGTGAGAATCTGACCACGTCATCATTTCTTCCCTCACTCCAAGCTCTCAGCAGCTAGAGAAGCACAGTCCCCAGCACACCTTTCCAGCACATTCCAAATTGCAGAACAGTGTGCCTGTCTCCTTACTGGTCTAGTGGGGACCCAGGGTAATGCAGGCTAGTCCTGCTACTTAGCCAGGAGTTCTGGCAATCCTGGCATGTAGCAGATTCTGTGATCTCCTTATAGAAAGCAGGTGGTTTGGAGGGGGGGGGGGCAGCTACTGGGTAGCTGCATCTCTGAAAAGCCCACACTCAAGGATGGGTGACTACTCACAAAAGCTGCTTCACTGAGGTGTGCTGCACAACTCACAGTCAGCTCCTTGGAAAAACCTCTCTCCTCAAGCCCTAGTGACAATTGACTGCTAACATCGCCTTGAAGAGGGGCTGAGAGTTTCCAGAGCTTTCTGAGCCCAGAGTTTCCCTCATACTCATAGGAGCCAGTGTCTCAATCTCTGAGGAAGTGGCTACCCCACAAAGGGATGGAGCATTAGTCCACAAGGCTTTAGCAAAAGCCACCCAACATTCAGACACCACTGATGCTACTCTCTGATGTGGTTTGAGGCTGTCCTGTCGTTCTTTTGCTGTTTCAGTGCTCAGACTGGACGACTAACTAGAGCCATTGGGCGCGTCTATCCAGCTGTCTTTGGTTGAGTGAGGTTGTATTGTATTGGGAGAAAATGAAAAGTAGGGGCCGGGGAAAGGAATTGCTCTCCCAAGTGCTTGCTCCGTAAACACAATGACCTGAGTTCAAATCCCCAGGACCCATGTAAAAAGCCGGGTGCGGGGGTGTAATCCTAGCACGAGGGAGCTAGAAATAGGATTCCTGGGGTTTGCTGGCCTAGCTGAATTGGTGAGTTCCGGGTCCAGTGGAAAAAAAATCATCTCAAAAATTAAGGCCGAGGGTCAGCAAGATGGCTCTGCAGGTAAAGGCGCTTTGCTGTGCAAGCCTGATGACCCGGCATCCACCTCTGGAAGCCAGGTAAAGGTGGAAGAGAGAACTGACTCTTCAAAACTGTCTCCCTAACCCCCACACATGTGTATATGTGTCCTCCTACATCATATACATCCCCACACAATCATAGTAAATAATGATGATGATAAAACCATGTAAAAACTGAGGTGGAGAACAACCGAGAAAGTCACTCAACGTTGACCTCTTTGACCTCTGGCTTCTACACCCACAGACACACATTGGTGCACACATCCACACATACATGTGCACGTCCGTACATGCCTAGGTACAATATATCCATACACAAAGAAAGGGAAGAAAGAAGAAAACTAATGAACTATCTGTGAAAGTAAATGAAGAGAAAGCATTAGGGGACACGATCCCAAAAGAAGAAGGGAGTGCTGACAGGAATATGTCTCCAAAACACAAAGATCCTTTAATAGCTGAAAAAAACACTCTCATCACCATTCACTGTGTTAATATACCAAATGAGAGAAGCTTTTCCTGGCGTTATGGGATTTCTCTTGTAGGTGATTTTGCCCCCATAGGTCTGACTACAGTTTTCTTTAAAATTAAACACGATGCTAGTTACCCCTCCCCTGTCGCTTTGTCCTCCACAGGGGTGAGGCTTGCATTGCAGTCTGAGAGCTTTCCTCACTTCTCCTTCATGGATGGCCTATGGGAATGAAGGTTGGTGAGAGGAGGCAGCAGAGTTGAATGAACAAGCCTAGAAATGACTTCTAAGCACTTGAGTGAAAAGCATACAGGAGTCAGGGGATATGAATCACTGACTGCATGAGCAAGGGCCACCAAGGGAACTAAGCAGATTTCTCAGAAAGTGTGTCCAGAGCACAGGACTGTTCTAGAAAAAGTTTAGGCAAAATCCAGTTCTGTGAACCTGGAAGGAAGTCTATGAGACTATAAAGAGATTCATGATCACAGCAATTACTGACCAAGTACTGCCAGTACTGTGGACTGAACACTGGCCATTCCAATGGACTCTACTGTGCGAAGTGGAAGGGCATTCAACACACTCATGGAGATGAGGGTAGTAGTACCAGAACTAATGCATATGATGAGAAAGACCAAGATACTATGGGAGCAATGATGGTGTGCTTCTTTTGTAGACAGAGCCCAGAAAACAAGTTATCTGGGTTGAGGGCTGCATGATGATTCAAAGCCATTCAGGTAGAGAGCAAGGAAAGGAATAATCCTGCTTAATGAAGTAGCTGGCTGGAAAATGTGAACTGGGGAGTAGCTTGGTTTAATTAATGATGTTCATGGTATGAGGCACAGTGAGTCACAGGCTGAACCACAAGGCCTCGTTTGCACAAAGAACTCAGATTTCCAATCTTAACTAGGTTATCTGCATGTTGAGCAAGAGTGATCTTGTTCCAGTAAGATGGCTCTCGGGAAGTGTGAGATTTCAGGAGGGGCATGAACAAAGGAAGGGAGACCCTTTAGGGCACTACTGTGGCAGGTGAGTTGACAGACCAGGAGGGCTCATATTGATGTAGATAAAAGAGAATGATGTGGGACATTTTGAGGAAGCAGAATGAAGAGGATTTCATGACAAAGTGAATGTCAGTGGTGAGGAAGGAAAATGGCTACCAGATGGCTTGTGTTCCCAGAGGAATAAAGATGGCACATATCAAAAATGGGGTAAGCAAAGAGGAAAGAGAGGGATGAGCTGGAAAAGCCGAGGAGAGAGGGATGCTGACAGCAGGATGAGAGAGGTCCAGTCAGGCATGTTATATATGAAGGGTCATGGGCAAGCCAAAGATAGCTCTCCTAGGGCAACTAGGTTTGGAACTGGAGCACAGTGGGGAATTTGCAATGAGTAACAAATCCTAAAATAGCTAGGGGGGGGGATATTGAAATAATGAAGAACAAGGAAAACTCTATTTAGAAAGAAAGGAGACTCGATGTGTGACATTTAATAGTGGCAGAATTTGGGGGTCTGTGTGCTGGAAGTCCAGGAGAACCGAGCAGCGATCAGATGAATGCAATGCTGGCAACCTACATTGGCGGGAGGTGGGGGGTGGGCACACCCAGCTACATCTGGAACTAAGGTTTGGGCAGATGTGAGCTGTGCAGATATTTCAGTACACCTGTGGTCAAATTTCTCTCCGCAGGCCTGGAGCTGGAGCTGTACAGGTGGTCACAGTGTAGCGAATGCTTTGGTGTGTATTTTGTTTTGTTTTGTTTTTCTCACAGAAAAGAAGGGCCGGGAAGTGGTGGCGCACGCCTTTAATCCCAGCACACGGGAGGCAGAGCCAGGCAGATCTCTGTGAATTCGAGGCCAGCCTGGGCTACAGAGTAAGTTCCAGGACAGGTTCCAAAGCTACACAGAGAAACTCTGTCTCGAAAACCCAAAAATAAAAAATAAAAAAATAAAGCTCTGACAAAATGGTGTTGTGGTCAATCATAGCCAATCACTTTTGCTACAGAAGGGATAATTTTGTAAGAGAAAAGTTACAATCTCCCATATGCATGAGATGACCTAAGTCTGTGATATCTGTCCCATACACACAAACAGGGGTTTTTACTCTATTCAAATACAGGAAGAATTAGCCTCACAGAAAGAATGAATATTCGAGTAAAGTATCAAACTATTTCTCTCTCTCTCTCTCTCTCTCTCTCTCTCTCTCATGTGTGTGTGTGTGTGTGTGTGTGTGTGTGTGTGTGTGTGTGTGTGTAAGAGCTGAGCAGTTGTGTAATATTCAAATCTGTATAGCCAAAGAGGGAAGTCCCCTAATACAATAACCATTCATAGAGTGGGGCATTATTCCAGAATCTCTCTTGGTTAACTGCACATATGAAGGATTAGGCCACTCAGATCCAACGCCATGTCTTTAGACCCTCCAGAAGAATTTGCATAATGCAAGCCTGCTCCGTTGGTATGCTGGTAAATACTTGACAGTCTCCTCTCTCCCTGAAAGAGAGAGAACGCTTGGATTTCAGCATTTGCCAATTTCCATGGTGTAAAACTCCCACTGTGGCTGATTCCAAGCTACTGAGGGTTTCACACATGGCTTATAAAATTTCTGAAAATTTGACATTCCAACCAGTATGAGCTAGTTCTAATATAGTGCCACAAATAAATTTCCAAGTGACCAGTGAATTAATGGTAGTATATTCTAATCGCAGATGAACCAATCTGCATAAGACATAAACATCTCCTTAGAGTAGTGGTTTTCAACCTTCCTAATACTGGGACTCTAATACAGTTCCTCACGTTGTGATGACCCCAAACAATAAAATTATTTTCATTGCTACTTCATATCTATTATTTTGCTATTGTAATCATAATGTAAATATCTGCGTTTTTCCGATGGTGTTAGGTGATCCTGTGAAAGAATCGGTCCACTTCTGAAGGGGTCAGGACCCACAGGTTGAGAACTACTGCCTTAGACTGAGACTTGCAGTCAAACAACCTATGTTCAACCTGGATGCCACAATGGCCCAATGGCTTGAAAAGCCAGTCTATTCTGATTAACACATTATTTGTAGTTAGTAAAATAATAACATCCTCATTATAAACATTGGAAAGCACAGACAATGATTTTCTCTAGAATCCCAGTGTCCGTTGAGAATTACTTTGAATCTCTGACAGGAATTGGGAAACCCCATACAAATGTTCTGATCTGCCCCATAGTTTGCAAGCCTGTGTCGCCAGCACTCCTAGTTTGGGGGACAAAGACCTTTGTCTTCCGTGGAAGATAGCCCTGCAGAGCTGGACAGAAGTGATGTGGAGAAGGCGTTCCCCCACTGCCCTTCCTAGTCTCCTCATTCTCATGAAAACACATGCAAAAGAAGCTCTTCAGTGCACGGGCTGTGGACTTGGTACCTCACAGATGTCAGTTCAAACCCCCATGAGTATGGTTATGTTAGTTAATATTTAAGATCTGCTTCACTCAGCCACTCACGTTAAACACGTGTCATTTTGGGGACACGATGGTCATCAAAACACAGTCCCCACCCACACAGAACTTAGAGATCAGTGAATGAAAGATGGTGCATTGCACACAAATTGACACAGAATTGTAAATTATAGTAAGAGACGTAAGTGAGAAAGGAGTACACAGTTCCTATCAGGATATGTTGCAGAACTGTAGCTTGATTTGACTTATAAAAAAGGAGTAAAAATTGACTGAAAGAAAGGGAGTGAATACCCGCTCTGAGGAAGACTGTGGGCAGATGGCAACCCTGTGGAACCTCAGTGGGCTGTGCTGTGTGGTGCAGACTGAGTGCTAGGACAAACAACCCAGATGCGGAGGCGAGCCTGAGACACGAGGCCTTCAAACAAACAGCTTAGAATCCGTGGATCAGATGTGTTCCTCAGGACACTACAACTGCATTTGATCCCTAGAAGTCAGAGTAGAATAAAAAGGACTGACTCCCGGAAGTTGTCCGTCTTCCACTAGAGTGCCTTGGCCTGTGTGCACCCACACACATGCAGTAATAGTGATCAATAAATGGAAGAAAAGAAAAGAAATCAGTGTTAACTACAGAGGCCTAGATTTACATACTGTGTCTATGGAAAATGCTGTGTAAATCAGGAGGTCAGTAAAAAAAAGTAAAATCCGCTTGGGGTCTCGCTTTCAAAAGGACATTCGTGGACATCAATTCATCTTTACAGTAATTAAACAATGTTTAAATTGTTCATTGCAGATCATGTGTACTTAGCAACAGTAATAAAATATATAATTTTCAGTTCTAGAAAGAAAAAGGAATTGACAAACAAAACTCTATGAAAGCAAGCAGGAGGCCAAGCCAGACTTCCTTTTCTTGACTTAGTAAGAATAGAGACACAGGCAAAGACACATCTTCTATGAAATACATTGACACCTTAACATTAAATACAATAGAAATTTGTTTCTGGGGCTGGAGAGATGACTCAGAGGTGAAGAACACTTGGTGCTCTCGAAGAATACCCAGATTCCATTCCCAGTGCCCATGTGTCAGCTCACAGCTATCTGTGACTCCAGCTCCAGGGACTCCAACTGGAACTTCTTCTGGCTTCCTAGTGTCCCAGCATGCACATGGAGTACACATATACACGCAGACAAAACACTCATAAAATAAAAATATAAGTAATATAAATAAATATAAAATAAAAATAAATCTAGAAATGTATCTCTTAGATAAGCAAGATGGTTCAGTGGGTAAAGACCCATAACGCCAAGACTGAAAATTTGAGTTTGATTCCCAGGACCCACATGGTGGAAGGAGAGAACCAACTCTTTTAGGCTGTCCTCTGGCCTCCACATACATGCTGTGATACATGTATGCCCATTCTTATACATACATACATACACAGAAAATTAATAAATAAAAATGTAATATATGACATCCAGGCCTGGGCTGCTGCTGAGGACCATGTCTGGGTCCATGGTCCTACCATAGCCATGGTTTGTGTTGCTGTCTGTGGCCCATGTTGCCACCAAAGGCCACATGGATGCCCATGGTCTAGGCTCCAACCTGTGGCCATGCTGGTGTCCAAGGGCCAGGCTGCTGCCAGGACCATGCAAATCTGAGTGGCCTGTGCTGCCACATGGGGCCATGGTGTCATCTGGGCCCAGGTTGCTGCTGAGGGCCATGTCTGGGTCCATGCAGCCAGGATTTGAGTTGATGTCTATGGCTGCTGTTGTGAATGCCCAGGGTCTGGTCAGCTGTCTGAGATCATGTTGATGTTCTGGGGACATGCCACTGGGGCCATGCCCCTCCATAGTCACTGCAGCAGAAGAGCTGGCCCTGCCCCTCATGGAAGAGATGGCCCTACCCCACATCATGAGCATGGGAGCGCTGACCCCAATGGCATGGGTCTAGGAGAGCTAGCTCCACCCCTCACCTGAGGTGGACAGTCTCAATGTCCCAGTTTGATCAGCTCATCTACCAACCAGGCACACATCCGGGGTCTTGGGTTGACCCACATCTCCCCCTTCTATGACCTGCTGGAGCTCATGAAGGGACTGATCCGACAGAATGGTAGCCGCAGGATCCGCATGACTTGGGGGCAACAGCAGGACATCCAAGAAAAGTTTCGGTGAGGGCCCAGTGATGATGGTGTGTCAGAGGTCAGAGGCCTTGAGCCAGACCAACAAGTCATTGCAGTGAACATTTGCAGATGGGGCTGATTGGACAAAAGGATATGCTTTGTGACACACATCAGCTCCCAGTGTCACCAGAACAAATGGAAGATGCTGTAGAGACGGGATGGACAGAGAAGTGAGGTGGTTTTGTCATTTGTTTTTAATTAATTTTGGAGGAGTTTCTTTTGAGGGGGCAATGCAGGGGTGAGAGGCAGATATGGAGGGACTTGGAGGTAAGTGGGATTGGGGTACATGATGTAAATTTCCCAAAGAATCAATAAATAATTATGTTATATATTTTAAAAAATGTAATATATATATACATATATATTTATAATCTTGGCTTCAAATTTAAGAAGACATGTGAATTGATTAAACACACCTGCCAATTGAATTGTTTTCATGATCTGTGATCAACACATGTGTTAATGTAGTTTAGGACACTAAATTGATCTTATACTCCTGGAACAAATCCTAGTGGTCTTTTCTCTTCCTAGTCCTCCTGTTATGGCCTTAAATCCTCATCATGGAGAAGAATAAAAAATAAAGACACCATTACTGAAGGAATATGTGCCTGAAAAAAAAAAGCCAAAGTGACCAACTAATAAACATTCAAGCCTTTCCGTAGGACAGTTCAGAAAAGAATCAAGCCCCAGAAAAGGTATTTCAAACCAATTGTGCCCCTTGACACTGGCAAAACTCATTAAGGCAAGATCTGATATATAGAACTAAATTATATTGTAAAATAAAATTTAAAAAAAAAACTGAATATCAAACAAAAAACTGAACATCAAAAAAAAAAGAAAGAAAGAAAGAAAGAAAGAAAGAAAGAAAGAAAGAAAGAAAGAAAGAAATAAATCCATTCTTGATGGCAACTGAAACCGTGAAGTAACTGGTAATTGATCAGAAATATTTATTGGTCTACATGAAGGAAACTTGCCAGCTTTCCATCGGAAGGTAAAACTATGTGAGGAGAAGTCCTACCACCATGAGTGGAAATGATTAACTTGTAAATATGTGAGTCATCCAAGTAAAATTAAAAGAAAAAGGTCATCACTCTGCAAAGCAAACTGGACTAGCTCAGAGGAAGAGGAGGAAATTCATCAGACAGAAACTCATGAGAACATCTCAATCTGCCCTGTCCATGTCACAACGTGAACTTGAAGTTAGTCCCAGATCTCAACTCACACAATAAATAAGTCTCTCTCCAGTGGGTAAAAGACGTGGACCAAATAATAGGACTACGATCAAGTGTGACTTTGTGGCAACATGTGCAGTGGAGCTTTGCTTGTTTTTGTTGTTGTTGTTTAAAGGGGTAGTCACATTTATTGAGAAGCTGGGATGTGCCAATCTGGAATTTCAGATGTATTTATTATAAATAAATAAATTTCACTTTTTGGGTAGATCTACCGAATATTAGCACTGACAAACTTGGTAACTGTGTGATGCTCACCTGGTAGTGGGTTGACTATCCCTGCTGTCTTAAGATCTTCTTGTTAACAAGTTCTGCCAGTCTCCAAGGACAGTCTCTTGCCCTCCTTCCTGTGTGGTCTAGGCGACCCCACTGATGATGGCCAGAATAGTGTCAGTGACATGGTTCACATCCCTGGAGGGACAATTTTCATCCGGAGTCTAGAGTCTAGGTGACCTGGCTTTTCCAAACTTCACCCCGGCATGGCTCTTTGAAGAAATGTCCTGTATGTGGACTGTGCCTTCCAATGTTTAGTCACCTCCAGGCATTGCAACTCTATGGAGTCCACATCATCCAGTTTGTCCACTGTGAGGTTTGGGGACTTTGTGAAGGACCTCTGAGGCCAATGCCAGGAAGCAGTACAGAAACTCTGTTGGTTGGAACATCTGAAAGTCAAACACTTCTACACAGGGAGACTGAGGGCAAATGTGCGTAGTGTTTTCTAAGAAGAGCAAGGCCTGTGAGGTGGAGTTGACAGGAAGGTGAAGGAGAAGGAGGAGGAGGAGGAGGAGGAGGAGGACTGGGAAGCAGGAAAGGGAAGGAGAAGGAAGAAGAGGAAGAGGAAGATGGAAGGGAGAAGGGGGAGGGAAATGTGTAGGGTAACAGAAACTAACACACTTAGAATCCTGTAGCTGTTCAGTTTTGATTTATTGTTCCCCCTCTGAGTAAAATAAGCTCTTGAGAAAAATGTGTGATACAACACACAGTTCTGAAGGATGCCTGCAGGAAAGAGCTGGATGAAGATGAGGCTGCCGAGGAGGCCAGGTCACTTCCAGATAGGAGAGAGAAGCCAGAACAGTCGCCAGACGAGGGAGGACTCTGGGACCACCTTGAAAGAATACTTGACATTGCTTACAGAGAAACCTTCGAATGCATTTCAACTTGGCACTTGAAGGCCTGACACTGCTGTCACTCACTGGGAAGGGAAGCATACAGGGGAGGCATGAAGTGGATTGGGTATTTAGTGCTGAGTGGGTTAAGGCAATGTTGACAGGGAGGGGGTGCTGTGAGTCTGTTAAGACCTGTGGGCCTGTTCCGCACAGCATGGTATTCCAGCCAGAAACTGGAAGAAGTCATCAGAAAAGCGAGTGTAGGTGGAGAAAATGGCGACAGAAGGACCAGAGGGAAGAAAGGCCAGGGAGCATGGGAAACGAGTTAGTACTCCAAAATCAGTGTGATGACAGGGACTCGGGAACAAAAATGACTCATTCCACTCACCTCTGATGGGAAGTTGCAAAAAGAAAAGGCTAAAGAGGCCCTTTCATGAGGTCTTGTGAAGGACACTGAAGACCTTGCTAAAAGTTGGGGTGTCACTAATGAGAGTCTCTCCAAGATCATCATCAGAGTTAGAACAGTGATGCTAAGTCCCTGGTGCTCACAGCTTGTCCTAGGACTCATGACACTGGTCACTGGGCATTTTATTAGAAATGTAGCTTTTTGTGCTCACTCCAGATTATTGCATCAGAACCTCTGCAGGGACCCATTTAACAGCAGGGTGACTTCCATGCACACTCAAGTTTGAAAATCATGTCCCAAAATTTTACTCAGTTGTCTCTAGGAATATTGAACTTATGTTTGTCTCTTTGCTTCTCAGATATGATACATTTGGTGTGTTTATGTGTGTGTGTATGTGTTTCAGTGAATCCATGTTATCTCTAAAATCTTCATCATTCCTTTATTTTACTTATTTACTTGTGTGTGTGTGTGTGTGTGTGTGTGTGTGTGTGTGTGTGTGTATGTCATATGTACCCCTGTGGGTACAGAGACACACACACACAGTACAGAAGTCAGCTCTTCTGGGTGTCCTTTGCTATCACTCTTTGCTTTATTCCCTCGACAGGTCTCTCACTGAGCCTGGAGCTAGGCTGGTAGCCAGTAAGCTCCAGGGAGTCTCCTGTCTCCCCCACCAACCCCCACTAACACAGTAAGGTTGCACAACATCCCTTCCCCTTTTGCACACATACTCTTACCCACTGAGCTATCTCCCCCAGCTCTGATGTCCTTCTTAAAGGATTCTATGTCCTTTGGGGGTGGAAATTGCTGTGTGGTCCAATTGAGACAATGATGTGTTCTCCTGGCTCTATTATCTCTGAGGAAGAGCTAAGTCGCTGGAAATAGGGAACTGTATAGTCCCTGAAACCTCTGGCACGAGGCTGAGCTTACCAAATCTTCATGAAATATGTTAGAGAATTCGCCCTCCCGTCAGCAGAACATATATATTGCTCAGCTAAACAAGGATGGTTGTATCCAGCAAGCTTTCAGTGACAGGAGAAAGGACAGACATGGTTCTTAAAAGCCTTTTCTGTCGTCAGTGGACAGGGGCATGAGCTGCTCGTCAGTTTGGCTGCAGCAAGCAGCAGAGAGCTGGAAATGGGTTTGAAGAGGATAAATGCCTCCCATTCTCGCAGCGGCAGGAAGAGGACCAAGGACGGGCCTTTTGTGCTTAGGATACTGCATCATGCTTTGGTTTTCAGTCATTCGTCCTGGTCTTCTGAAAAAGCTCCCCGGGAGCTCTGCTTTTCATTACATAAACCATCAAAAACCATTAAAACCCCAAGACATCATTTCTAGGACCCGTTCCAACTTCCCCACTTCCAAAGAAAAACAATAATGGAGAAATAACTACACTTTAGCAAATGTTTGGGTTTTTTTTTCTTTCACTTTCAGAAAGAAATGAATTTGGGATAACTATTTCAAAATTTTCTTTTGTAAGAGTTTGCTTTAGTTAGGATTAAGTTTGGTTGTGGTAAAGAAAATAAGCAAAACAAGGATTTTTTTTTTTAAGATGAGGTTTCACCATGAAGCCCAAATCTGTGGTCAAATTTTAATCCTTCCAAGTCCATCTCCCCCATGCTGGGCTAACAAATGTGATACATACACTTCACCCTCCAAAAGCTTATATTAGGCAATATTTTATTTGTCTTTTTTTTCAAGACAGGATTTCTCCATGTAGTTTTTGGTGCCTGGTCCTGGATTTTGCTCTGTAGACCAGGCTGGCCTCGAACTCACAGAGATCCACCTGCCTCTGCCTCCCGAGTGCTGGGATTAAAGGCATGTGCCACCACCACCCGGCTCGCAACATTTTATTTATATCTCAAATCCTACAAGATCCCAGGTTCTTCTCTTCTTGCCCTGCCAGCCATTGTCTCCAGGCCCAGAGTTTCCTTGAGGCCAGAAATACCCAGTATAACTCCACCTTCACCTATCACATCTCTATTGTAGGCTACAAGGAGGAGACTTGGGAATGTCAGATCTGCTGGCTTCAGAATATACCCAGAGTCGGAATACCAACTCCACGTCCATAGGCAGTATGCACTCATATGGCTGTCAGGGAGGCTGGGGAGTCTTGAATTCATCCACATGGCCTCAGCCCAGATAAAATCATTGCTTAGGAAAAGGAAACTATCTTATGAGGGCACCTCGTAGTGTCTTGTGATGCTTTCACTTGCTAATAAAACTTATTTGTGAAATGTGCTTGCTATTCAGGGAGAGTAATAGGGTGACAGATCACAGGACCAGATGTCAAAGGACAGAGCTTTAGTCTTGGTGGTATCACTTGTCACCAAATTGTGTGACCCTGGAGAGTGACAGGAGGATTTTTGAGAAATGAGGCAAAATAACAATGAGCTTTCAATCCAGATTTGGTCTTACAAATGCACGATTTTGTTTCTTGATCTGTAAAGTAGAAAGAACAATCAATAACTCACTCAGTTGTTGAGAGGGAGAGGAGACCTGAGTAGGTCAGGCACATGATTACTATTTAGGTGGCACTGGTTTACTTTCTGGAGCTTCGATTCCATCCCTGATGCGTGTGTGTGTGTGTGTGTGTGTGTGTGTGTGTGTGTGTGTGTGTGTGTATGTGTGTGTGTGTGTGTGTGTGTGTGTGTGTGTGTGAGAGAGAGAGAGAGAGAGAGAGAGAGGACCTCATACCTATATACAAAGAGAAATCATTTTTCAAAGCTTACATAAACTATCCCAGAAGATAAAAATTTTCTCAATTATTTGAGAAGCTAGAATAGCCGAAGCTGAGAAAAATGAGACAGCAGCAAAGGAAAATCACAAGCCTGCCTCACTCATAAACACACATACACACACACACAAAAGCTCCATATTAGCAAACTTGATCCACCAATGTGTTAGAACAAACAGAACACCGACACTTCCCATTTACTTCAGAAGGAAAACGTTGGATTAACATAAAAATGATCTATTTCAAGAAAGTGATGTGATTCACTATTTTGTAAAATATAATTCACTCCTTAACGGAAAGAAGAAAAACCGTACGGACATTCGAAAGAGAAGACGGTCAACGATATTGTTGTGGTCTGAAAGTGAATTGCCCGCCACAGGCTCATGCATTTCGACACTTGATCGCCAGCTGATGGCTCTATTTTGTAAGGTTGTGGAAGCTTGAGGAGGAGGAACCCTTCTTGAAGGGAATGAGTCACTGGGCAGGGGCTGTGAACTTGGAGGTTTTAAGCCTGGCCCTACTTCCTGTCTGCTCCCTGCTTCCTGGCTGGGGAGGCAATGTGATGCCTCCCGCTCCATGCCATTTCCACCATGATGGTTTGTACTTTCACCCCGTAAGACAAAATAAATCTTCCCTTTAATTGATCACAGCAATAAAAACATAACTGATACAGAAATTAAACATAAAATTCTGATTGAAAGACAATAGTGCAAAACAAAAACACTCTTAGCAAATTAGAAATGGGAGGAAATCTCTTTACCATGACAGAAAGCATGTAACAACAGCGACAACAAAACAATAAAACGTTGATAAGGAGTATAACATCACCTTTAGCAAAGAAGCTTGAGACTATGTTTTTGATCACAGGAAAGTCAAGCATCTATCACTGTTTTCACTCAAGAAGGATCCTACCACAGCAAAACAAATAAAAGAAATATAGACGCTGTGGTTAATATTAGTTTCCCGCTTCATAGCGTCACTGCTCCAGAGTCTGTAGGACCTGGGAGAATAGAGCCGATGATTGAGGCAGACTAAAGTCTCATGCAATAGCCAGCTTTATTCAGAGCATTAGACAATTTATACTTGGAGAATTAAGAAAGGTCATATGAGTAAAGTTCACATGAGTTCAAGTTGTATATAGTCCCAAGGACAAACAGTGCAGGGCACAGACATGTTTTTTTTTTCCACAGAAGCACACAAAGGACAGTTAAATATTAACTGAATAACAAAAGCAAGTGGTAAGAGATAATCTGAAGTAAACCCACCCCGTCTGTTGCAGCTGATGGAGAACAAAACACATTCTAAAAACCATTCTGTGTTTTGAAAAACCTGAGGTCACAAGACTTTTGTCCTGTCTTCTTTGAGATTTCTCACAAGAATGGAGAATTCTCTTCACATGACTCTATTCCTGGATCATATTCTACCAGATGGAATCTAGAATTATCCCACACAATCCTCTGGATCTCTCTAGATTGGGCTGATTGGAACGGAAAGACAACTCTGAATGTGAGTAGCACCATTTCGTGAGTTAGGGTTCTTGTCAAAAAGGAGAAAGTGAACTAGGGACTTTCTAGCATTTCCCTCCCTCTGCTTCCTGATTATAGACGCAATGTAATACTACTTCACACTCTTCCCACCGTGCCTTTCGCCACTTTGAAGCACTATACCCTCAGACTGTGGGGTGAAATAAACCCTTCCTTCCTGTATTAGCCAGCAAGCACCAGGGATCCATCCCCAGCCCCTACCACTGTGGCTATAGGCACACTGCCATGCTTGGCTTTTCACAAGAGTGCTGGTGATCTGAATCCAGGGCTCTCTGCTTGCATAGAAGACACGGATCAGTTCAGCTCTCTCATCTGTCCTGCTGTCATCCATTTCTTACCATCCCAGGCCTTCTTCTGCATCCGTCCCAAGAAAGTGTGTTCTAGGAGACACCTAAGCAGGAAGCAGAGTGAGGATTAGCAGGTGTTTCCTGCATGTGGAAGAAAAAGAGATGCTCCATAAGCAACAGGTAAAAGACTCGGGAGGAGGGCCTCATTCTCTCCCTCCCTCCCTCCTTCCCCCCTTCCCTCCCTCCCCCCCTCAGTTGACCAGGAATGTTGGTCTTCTCTGGGTTAGTTTTGTATAGGTAGCATACGGTAGGAGATCATAGCCTGCCACCAAACATAACCACCTACACTTAAATTCTTATTCTGTGCCTGCCTTAATCTGCTTGAACAAAGTACATTCTCTTCACCTGTAAAATGGGGGGCAGTTATGATGTGTCCACCCTGCAGAATCGTGTGAGATGTGGGTGAGTCTCTCCATCCAAGGGTTCAGTTTCGAGTACTGGGTGCCTACCAGCTGGCATTAGAGTTGAGTGTGAAGGGAGGAGAGCATCTGCATCCATGTCCAATGCTTTCGATTCCTGCCCTTCCACCTTCTGCCCTGACAGTGTCCAGGTGTCTTTTCATTCCTGCGACCATTCTCATTTTACCACTGTTTTCCCTGTTCCTAACAATATAACCATTTGCCTGCATGGTCTAGTTTTTATAAAATTAAAGGAAAAATTATTAGAATAGGAAGAGGAGTTCTTCGTGGCCTGGCAGCATCCAGGAAGGCAGGATTAACTGTTACCAGGTCATAGGCTGGGATTGCTCAGAGCAATGTATCCCAAGACTGCAAAAGGAAAGTGGAAGCCAAGCTGGGCTGAGAGAGCACAGGCTCTCATGCACACAATGGTTACAAATAGCAGAGGACCAGGGCCTTCAACACAGGGCTAAGAGAATACAGAGTGCACTAAATAGATTACATGACCTTGAAATTGAAGGGAAAAGTCCGCTGTTTACAGAATTGAGATGAAAATCAGTGTTGGGGGAAAAACTCATGATAGTCTCACAAAGACCATCCTGAAAACATGGCTGAAGAAATTTAGGTGGGGATGTAGCCCAATGGGCAGAGTACCTGCCTAGTACTGTATATGCAGAGCAAAGTGGTACATGCCTGTAAATCCAGTACTTACAATATCAGCGGTTCAAGGACACCTTGGGCTACCCAAGACCTTGGCTCAAGTTTTAAAAAAGGGGGGGAGGGGAGAAGAAGAAAAAGAAAAACAGGTTATCAGAACATTTGGCCAGTTTCCTGTAAAGGAAAAAAAAATGTTGCAATGAGAAGAACAAAAACACTGGTTTTAGCATCTGGTGAGATTGGTGCCCGAGAACAGAGAGGTCAGATTTTAGGACCTGAGAGGGGAGAAACAAAGCAGGGCTGCGTGTCGTTCACTAGTCCAAAGAAACAGTATTTGCACCTCAACAAAAGCTTGGAACATTCATTGTCCTTGTTCCCTTAGTGAGAAATTTCCTTGAAATGATACACAGATAAAATGATACTCAGATTAAAAACGCAAAGCAAGAGCAGGGCAGACTGCACTGAACTGCAGGGTTTCTTTGTTACAGGGTACCACGTTTTCTTGTTTGTTATTTGGAGCCATTAAATTTCCTATAAACAATAGTCCATGCAGCAAATATTAGTAAAATGCCATTCAAGGAAAACTGCTTTTTAATAATAAAAAGCAATAGTACGCAGAGCCACTGGGATCCTCACATCTTGAATATGGAAGACCCACTTTAAGTAAACCTCTCTCTCCTCTTTTACCCAGTGCTTGCTAGTGTTCCTTGTGATTATACTTCAGTCTGTGCATTTTTTCTTTTAAATATATTTTATTTATTCTTTGGCAATATTATAATGCACACAATGGGTCTTGATCAATCCACTCCAAACTTCTCCTCTCACCCCTTTTCCCATAGCCCCTCCCCCATACCTCTCCTTCCCACCTTCCTGTCTTCTTTGTTTATAACCCACTGAATCCAATCAGTGTTCACTCCTGGAAGGCCAACTGAACCGGCTGGCTTGATCTTATTCAGGTCTTGAGCAGGTAACCACAGCTAGAGTTCATGAGTGCAATGGCTAGGACATGTTGTGAAGATGGCTTTTCACTGCACTCCCCACTACCCTTTGGTTATTAGATAATTTCCTCCACTTCTTCCACCATGTTTCCCAAGCCTTGAGAGGGTTGACATAGATGTCCCATTTAAGGCTGAGCATCCAATCATCACAGATCTTCAGCATTTTGACCAGTCTCTGTCTAAACTATTGCCTACTGCAAAAGGAGGCTTCTTTGGCCAAGTCTGAGGACAGCACTAATCAACCAGTGTAAACATAAATATTTAGAAGAGTTTGACAACATGTCCATTTAACAAAACAACAATAGCAGGTTTCCCACTAGGGGCTATGATCCCCTGAGCCATGGGCTTCTGCCCAGGTTTATAATACCCAACAAGAATTTCTTCCTGTAGAACAGGCCAGAAAGTGGTTGGTTACCTCCCAAAAGTTCATGCCACTATTGCATCAAAGGGCACCCCTTGTTCAGCAGATCAGAACAGTAACATTCAAAAAGTTCACTACTCAGTAATAGTCATTGATAAATTTTCTTCTTCAGCAGTTTTCATAACACCTTCTGGTGCTATGAAGGCAAGCCAAAAGGGAGAAAATTTTCAGGTCAGTTCCAGTTTGATCTCTCTCTGTCCTGCAACCAAAGTTCATGGTGTATTCACCAATAGGGTCTTACCATCTAGTTAGGGTGAAGCAATGAAGAGTGTGTGTTTTGTTTTCAACTCTATAAACTTGAATAAAAAATGAACAGAAGCAATGTTAGGACATGTTTGCCATGTGATAGGAACCTGGGTGATTTGTTCTTCCATTTTGATTTTCATCTCCACCTCCAAATTTTCCACCCTTAACCAATGAATATTATAATGAACAAATACTGTATTGGTGGTTATGACAATGATATTAAAGTCAGTATATGCAATGTAATACATGTCATAGGATTAGATTCAGGTATGACATATACTAGGAATGGTCCTGAAGGTAAGTACATTTAATGAGCAGTTACAGACTGCTGCAGCACTGCGGAGATTTTGTGATCTCCCCCTTGTTTCTTTCTGCATTTCCCACATGTTCTGTAACGTGTTATTTTTGTAGTGAAAAATCAGGTGGCAATAAAACCAAATAAATTCACAGGACCTGGGCCAGCCAGGTAGGACTGAGCGGAGCGGTGCTCTAGATCTGAGGCTAGGGGGAGTGCTCAGAGAGCTTCTGGAAGCATGCTGCATTGATTCTTCCTGGTCTCTGACAAGAACAGGTCCCCAGAATTCCTCCTGGGATGCCTTCTATGTATGTGAATGTATTGATTCATAATCTATATACTAATATATTTGGGTATCATCTTTGTGAAAACTCAGACATTGTTAACTAAAGCTAAATTCTCACCTTTTCTCTAGCCCCAGTCCTTGAGTTTTTTTTAATTTGTTTGTTTTTTGGTTTGGGTTTTTTTTGTTGTTGTTATTGTTGTTTCTGGTGGTGGTCATGGTGCCGGTTTTTTTCTTTTCTTCTCTTTTCTACAATAATTTTTCAAGACAGGGTTTCTCTGTGTATCCCTGGCTGACCTGGAACTTGCTCTGTAGACCTGGCTGGCCTCAAACTCAGAGATCTGCCTGTCTCTGCCTCCTGAGTGCTGGGAATAATGGTGAGCACCACCACGGCCTGGCCTCCAATCCTTGTTTTCAATCTTGATTAGTTATATGTGATAGAATGAATTTGCCCTTATTGTAGCTGATGGTGAAATCCCAACTCACTCAGATTTTTCTACAATTATAAACATATTAACTTCTATAAAATTTTATAATTTTGATTTATGTTTATTTTATTAATGTTTACATCCCTAGTGGTATTTCAAACTCTACCATTTTCCAGACAATGTCATCTCATGGGGAACTTTCATTAACCATCATTTAATGCTGCATTTTTATTTGGTATGTGTACAGAGATATGAACTTCCTGGGGGGGGGCGATAATTTTTTTTTTTTTTTAATTTAAGCATTCTACAACGCCTGCCTGCTTTCATTGCTGTAAAGAAACTGGCAATGAGCGTGCTTCCCATGCATATTTTACATGTTCCTAGTGGAGAGCCTGGGGACTAACGGAGCATAAGGCATATGTATTTTTAATTTAAAATATATCACCCTCTAATGCCTCCCCAGGAAGTCTCATCATTAGCAGTCGTGGAAGAGCACTCAAAATCACTAGGTGTTATCAACCTCATTCTATCGGATGAAGAACTACTGCATTAATGGGACGGTGAGATGGCTTGTCATTTAAGAGCACTTAACTGCTCCTCCAGAGCACCCAAGTTTGGTTTCCAGACCCACTCCAGGCCTGTAACTGCAGCTCAGGGCATCAGGTACCTTGTTCTGGCCTCTAGGGGTTCAGCACCCTCTCACATAAATAATAAAATGAATCAGTCATTTTAAAACACAGATATTGCATTACTGCTTTCTGTTGCATTTCCCTGATTACCAGTGGAGGTTGAGCCTGGGGGTTTGGCCCTTTACCATTTCAGCCCTCCCTCCCTTCTTGCTCTGCCTCAGCCAACTTAACTCCCGTCAGACTCAGGTTGGTAACCACCAGCTGGCTAGCCCAGACACCATGGAAGCAGAAAACAAGAACTTTGGGAGTAGCTGGCATTTGGCTTTTCATCCTGCAGCAAGGCATGGTGCCAGACTGTTGAGGTCCAGCCCATCCCTCCTGGCCACTCCTCTGTAGCGGCCTCTGTAAGGGAAGGTCCCTAGAGGAGGAGTGAGAAGCTGTGAGCGAGCACAGAGTTGTACCAGCTTCCCACCTCCTGGCCTTTTGTGAGTTTGGCTGCAGGATCATTTATTAAGAATTATATCTATCTAATATCTAATTATTATATCTAATCATGTAAATCTTTCCCGTGAATGTTGAAGTGTGTTTTCTGCTACCCCAGCAGGCAGTAAAATTCCAACTGCTTTGTTCTTTCTCACTCCAGTGAACTTTCTCCATCTCATCACAACTTCTGCAGGAATGATCTGAGTTTCCCCTCTGCTATTGTGAGGCTTTTGACTTTCTGGGAACTGTTAATTGGCGTGTCTTCACAAGCACAGTTCAGCAAAGGGCGTTGTCCTAAGCACGCACGCACGCGCGCACGCACGCACTACCTGTTGTCCTTCCTGCAAAGAGACCTCACCTGCCTCTTCTGATTCCTTCTCTCCCATCAAATCACCGTCTACTGCTCATCCCTTAAAAAAGAATCCAGTCTTAGCCAGTGGGTTAGTTATTTATTTTTATAACTTTTAAGTTTGCTCTTTGACAGCCTCATACATGTAAACGGTACATTCTGATTACTGTCATACACACTCCACACATTCTGGGTAAACTCCTTAACCATTTTTGTGCTCCCTTCCTCCCCTACAAGTCCCTTTCCTCTACCTTCTGGGCATGAGATAGCCAATGACATCACGATTTCATGGCAGGCAGCTGCATCTACTTGCAATGAGCCTGTACAAGACCGTATCTGTCAGCAGGCAGCCGTAGCTCAGAGGGCCCTACCCCTGTCTGCAGACCCACTGATACTGATGGATTCTGGTGGTGGAAGGGAAGACACTGTCTGCAGTTGCCTTCCCACTTGTAAGCCCACCAAACTCCAGTGGATAGTCCTAAACCCACGGACATTGAGGTGGATCTGGTTAAACTCAAACTCAGCCAGGCTTAGGTAGTTTAAGGACACTGGTTCTGAGATTGACCTTTGCTCCAGGTTCAGTGGTAGGTGGTAGGAAAGGGGATCAAAGAGGGGAAACATACACAAGAAACACAACTGTACACACACACACACACACACACACACACACACACACAGAGAGAGAGAGAGAGAGAGAGAGAGAGAGAGATTTAAGGTACGTCTTGTTTAGTGTAAGAATCAAATGTGATTGTGCACAAGACTGTGTTTTCCAGCAAGTTCAGTTGGTGAGGGCTTGTGTGTATCAAGCCCAAAGCCATACGTTCAAGCCCCAGCACTGCATAAACCAGGTGTGACAGACAGCTACAACTCTAGCCCTAGGGGTAGGGGGACCAGAAGTTCAAGGTCATCTTAGATTACATATCAAGTTCAAGGCCAGCCCAGGCTACATGAACTCTTATCTCAATAACAATAATAATAAACCTACACAATTAAAGGTATCATTAACTCTAAATTTTTTAATTAAATACTATCTTTTGATATTGTCATCTTCCAAGCAGAAGTAGTCATATTTATGAGCCAGTCTGAGCCTCACATGACTCTAGTCCTGTGAACAGACTTACAAATAGGCCTACATGGTACCTGACCTGCCCATTTTCATAGCCTCCTAAAAGGAGGATCCTCTTCCTTTCTAGTGGCTCCTCTTCTACAATGGGAAGTCTCTCCTCCTGTGGCCTGCTATCCCAGGAAAGAGCTGGGAGACACATCCTATCTGGGTAAACACTCTGCAGTTTTGAAACCTAAATGGTTCTAGTGTAAGGATGAAAATATGCACACCTAAATAACCACAGACAATGACACACTGTATTTGCAGAGAAGCTCTGCCCTCCAACAGGGTTCTTGGGAGATAGGAAGTGCATGGGTCCCATGTGCTCTCTGACTTGAATATCCATGTTTCCCTCGTGGGACTTTGAGACAGAAAAGCTTGACCCTAGGTTGGTAGACTCCACAGGTCACACAATTGGATTTCCTTTATGATTTCCATCCTGGTTTCTTGTAAGTTTCTCGTTCTTGGTTGAATTTTAGTCTTCCCCCAAAATCTGTTCACAGTGCTTCAAACAACACTGAACTCGGTAGGAAGGGCCCAAGATCTCAACTCATCAGCAGCAAGGAGCTGCAAGACTCCCTGCCTCAGTCCCCCAGGAGGCCACCCGAGTGCTCCTTGTAAGATCAGAGAGGTGGCTCTGAGTCCCACATTAGTCTGTGGGCCTTGATGTCCTCGGTGGTAAAATGAATAAGGTGGGACCTCTGCTGAGACAGTACCTTTTGCAAAGGCCAGGGGAGGATGTCCTTGAATTTTGAGAAAGTATAGAATATTTGAGATTTAAATGCTGGGAGAGGCCTTCAGGACACGACAGAGAACAGGACCAGGAAGACAAGAGGGTCTAAATTCTGAATGGCTTCAAATTCCATGTGAAGAATTTGGACTTAGTCCACAGTAACTGAAGCCAACAGAGGTCTGGAAGCACAGCCCGGGTGCTGCCAGGGCTGCTTTCCAGGGCAATAAATCCAGAATCCGGGTTAGAAGCACTGGAGTGTGAACACTAGAGGTGATGAGAACACTCAGGGTTGGCCAGAGGGATGTGAGAGCCAGACACCGGCAGAGGCACCACAGGTAAAGAGCTGGGGCAA